>NW_028274812.1:147473264-147631050 GCF_037043125.1 Eumetopias jubatus
GGCAGGGGCGCCGGAAAGGAGTACTGTAAAGGAGAAATTGGAAGTGAAGAAGTACCTCTGAATACTGAAATAAAAGGTGTATCCTGTTGGGACTGTGGGAGTTGGCAGAGGCAGCTAAGAGTAAAGAAAACTGAGGAAATAGGAAGCAAATCGGGTAACAGTCGCATCTTCAGGAGAAGAAAGGAAAAGTCAACAGTAGGATGAAGTTGACATAAAGCCCATGGTGAAAAACCTGTATGCCAACAAACTGAAATGGATAAATTCCTAGAAACACATAAACTACCAAAACTGAATCTGGAAGAAATAGAAAACTTGAACAGACCCATAGCCAGCAAAGAAATTGAATCAGTAATCAAAATTCTCCAACAAACAAAAGTCCAGGACCAGGTGGCCTCACAGAGGAATTCTACCAAACATTTAAAGAAGAGTTAGTACCAATTCTACCCCAAAATATTCCAAAAAATAGACGACGAAGGAAAACTTCCAACAAATCATTCTATGATACCAAAGCTAGATAAAGACACCATAAAAAAAAAAAGGGAACTAGAGGCTACAGCACAGAAACAGGGATGACTGGGCCTTGTAGCCCCTTATTCACACTAAAGTAGAGGTGTTAGAAACAGGAGGGCAGCAATTGCAGGATGGAGCAACGTGCATGAGAGCTGGCTCATCTGAGAATACAGGCAGACTGCTTGAGCGCTCTCCCAGGCTGTTGACTTCAGAGCAGTCTGTATGGGACTCGCACCCCCCAAAACAAGCTACCTCTTTTCATTGCCAGATCTCACATAATTTTGGGGCAAATCTCACGAGATTTCAGCCCAAGTCCCATGAGCTCTTGGGCCGTATCTTGTGGGAACCTGGTAGGAGAGGGAAGTCCCTAGCTAGCCTCCTTTGTGCACGATAAGTAGGTCGTGATGAATACAGATGCAAAAATCCTCAACAAAATAATAGCAAACTGAATGCAACAGTATATTAAAAAAATCATACACTACCATCAAGTGGGATTAATTTCCCAGATGCAAGGGTGGTTTGATATACGCAAAACAATCAACGTGACAGATCAATAAGAGAAAGGATAAAAACCATATGATCATTTCAATAGATACAGAAAAAATATTTGACGAAGTACAACATCCATTCATGATAGAAACCCTCTGCAAAGTAGGTCTAGAGGAAACATACTGCAACATAAGTAAGGCGTGATATGAAAAATCCACAGCCAACATAATACTCAGTGGTGAAAAACATAGCTTTTCTCCTCAGATGAGGAACAAGACAAGGATGTCCACTCTCACCACTTTTACTCAACATAGTACTGGAAGTCCTAGTCACAGAAATTAAACAACATAAAGAAATAAAAGGCACGTTTATTGCTAAGAAGTTAATAAAACTCTCCTTGTTTGTATATGACGGGATACGATATATAGGAAACCCTAGAGACTCCACCAAAAAAAATTTTTTTTTTTTAAAGATTATTTATTTGACAGAGACACAGTGAAAGAGGGAACACAAGCAGGGGTAGTGGGAGGGGAGAAGGAGGCCTCCCACAGAGCAGGGAGCCTGATGCAGGGCTCAATCCCAGGACCCCGGGACCGTGACCCAAGCCAAGGGCAGATGCTTAACGACTGAGCCACCCAGGCGCCCCTCCACCAAAAAACTTCAATAACTGATAAATTCATAAGGAAAGCAGGATACAAAAGCAATATACAGAAGTCCACTGCATTTCTATACAGTTGTAATGAACTAACAAAAAGGGAAATTAAGAAAACAGTCCACCAATTGCACCAAAAATAATACCTAGGAACAAATTTAACCATGGAGGTGAAAGACCTGTACTCTGAAAATTATACTGATGAAAGAGCTAAAGACAACAAAAATGAAAGGCATTCCATGCTCATGAGTTTGAAGAACAAATACTATTAAAATGTTTAGACTATGCAAAGCAACGTACAGATGTAGAGCCTTTCTAATCGAAATACCAACAGCATTTTTCACAGAACTAGAAAAAATCCTAAAATTTCCTAAACAAAAGACCCCCAAATAGCCAAAGCAATCTTGAAAAAGAACAAAATGGGAGATATCATAATTGCAGATATCAAGTTATATTACAAAGTAGTAGTAATTAAGGGGACCCTATTCTAAGCAGTCCCCTGAATTGAGCCAGGTGTCTTCCAGACCACTCTGAACACCCACAAAATCGGCGTGAGATGTAAGAAGATATATCTGGATCTCTACAAACAATATGCCAGGCAGTTGGTATCGAGGTTTGAGGCAGGGAGCCATGATTTCACGGACAGATCGGAAGATAAATGGAAGAGGAAGGGAGCCTTCAGGATCCTGCACCTCGGGTGTGCGAAAACCTCCCGTGCTGGGAACGGGGCACAGGCTCGCAGACCGGTAGCGGTGGGGAAAGGACTTTAGGGCAGTCCCCTGGACTGGAACCTGGAACAGCGGGGCCATGAGAGTGAACTCAGGGCGGCTGGCGGTTTTAGAAGCACAAAGGGCAGAGATGTGCCCTGATCTGGAGGCGAGGACTGGGAGCGCTGCTAAGGGGCGCACAACCCAGGACCCTGCAGTTTATAGCAGCACAGACAGAAACGGAGATAATGTGGCCTGGAGAGCTCACTGAAGAACAGACTGAGATCTATGCTCTGAGGCAGAGGATTGGAAACGATCTCTTCTGCTCTCTCGGAAGAGATGCGGAAAGTCGCCAGGGAAAGCCGCCAGAGAACAAAAGCCCAAAAGAACCGGTTTTCAGTGAGCCCACTCCCCCCCCAACAGGCGGCAGGGCAACTCTGCCCAAACAGGGTTGCCTGAGTAACAGTGTGGCAGGCCCCTCCCCTAGAAGACAGGCTGGGAAAACAAGAGGCCAACAACCCTAAGGTCCCTATAAAACAGGTGCGTCTTGCTTGGGTTGTGGTCAGTAATTTGGACTCTGTACATTCCCTCAACCACCCCTCAACAGAATGACTAGGAGGCAGCACCCCCAATATAGGAAAGACTAAGAGACTGGGACTTCTGCCACAGATTTACAAATGGATACAGATATAACCAAGATGTCAGAAATGGAATTCAGGGTAGCAACTGTGAAGACAATAGCTAGAATGGAGAAATCGATTAATGGCAACAGAGAGTCTTTCTAAAGGCAGAAAAGCAAGATGAACTGGCAGAACTTAAAAATGCTATCAATGAGATCCAATCTAATCTAGATAATCTAACAGCTAGGGTAAGCGAGGCAGAAGAAGGAATTAGTGATCTAGAAGACCAATTGATAGAAAAGAAGGAAAAAGAGGCCTGGGAGAAACTGAAAATCCATGAAAATAGAATCAGAGAAATAAGTGACACCATGAAACATTCCAATGTGAGAATTACTGGGATCCCCGAGAGGGTGGAGAGAGAGAGTGGACTAGAAGAAATATTTGAGCAAATCATAGCTGAGAACTTCCCTAATCTGGGGAATGAAACGAACACTCATATCCTAGGGGCAGAGAGGACCCCTCCCAAGATCAAGGAAAACAGGCCAACACCCCGGCATGTAATAGTAAAACTCGCAAATCTTAGAACCAAGGAAACCATCTTAAGGGCAGTTAGGGGAAAGAGATTCCTTACATACAGAGGGAGGAACATCAGAATAACATCAGACCTATCCACAGAGACCAGGCAAGCCAGAAAGGCCTGGCAAGACATATGCAGGGTACTAAATGAGAAGAACATGCAGCCAAGAATACTCTATCCCGCAAGGCTGTCATTTAGAATGGATGGAGAGATGCAGAGCTTCCAAGAGCAGCAGAAACTGAAAGAATATGTGACCACTAAGCTGGCCCTGCAAGAAATATTAAGGGGGGGTTCTATAAAAGGAGAAAGACCCCAAGAGTGTTATAGAAAAGAAATTTACAGGGACAATCTATAAAAACGTCTTCACAGGCAACATGAAGACAATAAATTCATTCATATCTTTCAGTAATCACTCTCAATGTGAACGACCTAAATGCTCCCATAAAATGGCACAGGGCTGCAGACTGGATAAAAAGACAGGATCCATCCATATGCTGTGTACAAGAGACTCATTTTGAACCTAAAGATACATCCAGACTGAAAGTGAAGGGATGGAGATCCATCTTCCATGCCAACAGACCTCAAAAGAAAGCTGGGGTAGCAATTTTGTATCAGACAAACTAGATTTTAAGCTAAAGACTGTAGCTAGAGACACAGAAGGACACTATATCATTCTTAAAGACTCTATCCAACAAGAAGATCTAACAATTGTAAATATCTACACCCCCAACATGGGAGCAGCCATCTACATAAGCCATCTGTTATCCAAAATAAAGAGTCATATCGATAACAATACATTAATTGTAGGAGACCTCAATACGCCACTCCCAGCAATAGACAGATCATCTAAGCAGAAAATCAATAGGAAACAAGAGCTTTGAATGACACACTGGACCAGATGGACCTCATAGATATATACAGAACATTCCACCCTAAAACAGAATACTCTTTCTTCTCGAGTGCACATGGAACTTTCTCAAGAATAGACCACATACTGGGTCACAAATCAGGTTTCAACTGATACCAAAAGATTGAGATTATTTCCTGCATATTCTCAGACCATAATGCTTTAAAACTGGAACTCAATCACAAGAAAAAATTTGGAAGAAACTCAAACACTTGAAGGTAAAGACCACTCTGCTCAAGAATGTTTGGGTCAACCAGGAAATCAAAAAAGAACTTAAAACAGGGGTGCCTGGGTGGCTGAGTCGTTAAGCATCTGCCTTTGGCTCAGGTCATAATCCCGGGGTCCTGGGATCGAGCCCCACATTGGGCTCCCTGCTTGCCAGGAAGCCTGCTTCTCCCTCTCCTACTCCCCCTGCTTGTGTTCCCTCCCTCACTGTCTCTCTCTGTCAAATAAATAAAATCTTTAAAAAAAAAAAAAACTTAATTCATGGAAAACAATGAGAACGAAAACACATTGGTCTAAAACCTATGGGATAGTGCAAAGGCGGTCCTAAGGGGGAAATACATAGCCATCCAAGCCTCACTCAAAAAAAGAGAAAAACCCCGAATTCACCAACTAACTCTACACCTTAAAGAACTAGAGAAAAAGCAACAAATGATGCCTAAGCCACGCATTAGAAGAGAAATAATTAAGATTAGAGCAGAGATCAATGAATTAGAAACCAAAAACACAGTAGATCAGATCAACGAAACTAGAAGCTGGTTCCTTGAAAGAATTAGTAAGATCAATAAACCACTGGCCAGACAATGCAAAAGAGAAGAGGACCCAAATTAATAAAATTATGAATGAAAGGGGAAAGATCACAACACCAAGGAAACAGAAACAATTATTAGAAATTGTTATCAGTAACTATATGCCAATAAGCTGAGCAACCTGGATGAAATGGATGCCTTCCTGGAAACCTATAATCTCCCAAGACTGAAACGGGAAGAAATTGGCAACCTGAATAGGCCAATAACCAGTAAGGAGATTGAAGCAGTGATCAAAAACCTCCCAAAAAAATGAGTCCAGGGCCTGATGGGACTCCCTGGGGAATTCTATCAAACATTCAAAAAAATAATACCTATTCTCCTGAAGCTGTTTCAAAAAAAGAAACAGAAGGGAAGCTTCCAGACTCATTCTAAGAGGTCAGCATTACCTTAATCCCCAAACCAGGCAAAGACTCCATCAAAAAGGAGAATTTCAGACCAATATCCCTGATAAATATGGATTCCTAAATTCTCAAGAAAATCCTAGCTAATAGGATCCAACAATACATTAAAAGGATCATCCACCACGATCACGTGGGATTTATCCCTGAGATGCAAGGGTGGTTCAACATTCACACATCAATCAGTGTGATAGAACACAGTAAGAGGAGAGAGAAGAATCATATGGTCCTCTCAATTGATGCAGAAAAACATTTAAAAAATACAACATCCTTTCCTGATTAAAACTCTTCAGAGTAGGGGCACCTGGGCAGCTCAGACGGTTAAGGGTCTGCCTTCGGCTTGGGTCGTGATCCTGGGGTCCTGGGATCAAGCCCCACATCGGACACCCTGCTGAGCGGGGAGCCTGCTTCTCCCTCTCCCTCTGCCTGCTGCTCCCCCTGCTTGTACTCTCTGTGTCAAATAAAAAATAAATCTTTTTAAAAAATAAAAATAAAACTCTTCAGAGTGTAGGGATAGAGAGAACATTCCTCAATTTCATAAAATCCATCTATGAAAAACCCACAGCGAATATCATCCTCAATGGGGAAAAGCTGAGAGCCTTAAGATCAGGAACATGACAAGAATGCCCACTCTCGCCACTATTGTTCAACATAGTACTAGAAGTCCTAGCAACAGCAATCAGACAACAAAAAGAAATAAAACGTATTCAAATTGGCAAAGAAGTCAAACACTCTCTTTTTGCAGATGACGTGATACTCTATGTGGAAAATCCAAAAGACTCCACTCCCAAATTACTAGAACTCATATAGCAATTCAGTAATGTGGCAGGATACAAAATCAATGCACAGAAATCAGTTGCTTTCTTATACACTAACAGTGCAACTGTAGAAAGAAAAATTAGAGAAACGATTCCATTTACAATAGCACCAAAAACCATAAGATACCTCAGAATAAACCTAACCAAAGAGGTAAAGGATCTATACTCTAGGAACTACAGGACCCTCATAAAAGAAATTAAGAAGACACAAAAAGATGGAAAAATATTCCATGCTCATGGAGCGGGAGAATAAACATTGTTAAAATGTCTGTGCTGCCCAGAGCAATGTATACCTTCAACGCCATCCCGGTGAAAATTACAATGACATTTTTCAAAGTGCTGGAACAAGCAATCCTCAAATTTGTATGGAATCAGAAAAGACCCCAAATCGCCAAGGAAATGTTGAAAAAACGAAAGCTGGGGGCATCACGCTGCCTGATTTCAAGCTATATTACAAAGCCATGATTGCCAAGACAGCATGGTACTGGCACAAAAACAGACACAGAGACCAATGGAACAGAATAGAGAGCCCAGATATGGACCCTCAACTCTATGGTCAGATAATCTTCGACAAAGTAGGAAAAAATATGCAATGGAAAAAAGACAGTCTCTTCAATAAATGGTGCTGGGAAAATTGGACAGCCACATGCAGAAGAATGAAACTCGACCATTCTCTAACGCCATACACAAAGATAAGCTCAAAATGGATGAAAGACCTCAATGAGAGACAGGAATCCATAAAGATCCTAGAGGAGAACATAGGCAGTAACCTCTCTGACATTGGCCACAGGAACTTCTTTCAAGATACATCTCCAAAGGCAAGTGAAAATGAACTTTTGGGACTTCATCAAGATAAAAAGCTTCTGCACAGCAAAGGAAGAAGTCAACAAAACACAGAGGCAACCCACAGAATGGGGGAAGATATTTGCAAATGACACTACAAAGGACTGATATCCAAGATCTATAACAACCTTCAACACCCAAAAAATAATCAAGTCAAAAAATGGGCAAAAGACATGAACAGAGACTTCTCCAAGAAGACATACAAACTGCTAACAGACACATGAAAAAATGTTCATCATCATTAGCCATCAGGGAAATTGAAATCAAAACCACATTGAGATACCACCTTACACCAGTTAGAATGGCAAAAATTGACAAGGCAAGAAACAACGAATGTTGGAGAGGTTGTGGAGAAAGGGAAACCCTCTTACACTGTTGGTGGGAATGCAAGTTGGTACAGCCAGTTTGGAAAACAGTGCGGAGGTGCCTCAAAAAATTAAAAATAGAGCTACCCTATGACCCAGCAATTGCATTCCTGGATATTTACCCCAAAGACACAGAGGCAGTGAAAAGAAGGGCCACATGCACCCCAATGTTCATAGCAGCAATGTCCACAATAGCCAAACTGTGGAAAGAGCCGAGATGCCCTTCAACAGATGAATGGATAAAGAAGATGTGGTCCATATATACAATGGGATATTACTCAGCCATCAGAAAGGATGAATACCCAACTTTTACATCCACATGGATGGGACTAGAGGAGATGATGCTCAGTGAAATAAGTCAAGCAGAGAAAGTCAATTATCATATGGTTTCACTTATTTGTCTAACATAAGGAACAACATGGAGGACATCAGGAGAAGGAAGGGAAAGATGAAGGGGGGGAAATCGGAGGGAGAGATGAACCATGAGAGACTATGGACTCCGAGAAACAAACTGAGGGTTTTAGAGGGGAGGGGTGGGGGGGATGGGTTAGCCCGGTGATGGGTATTAAGTAGCGCACGTACTGCATGGAGCACTGGCTGTTACACGAAAACAACGAATCATGGAACACTACATCAAAAACTAATGTACTGTACCATGACTAACGTAACAAAATAAAATTTTTGTGGGAAACAGAACACCACAATGACCACTGGTGCATGTTCGCTCAGACTCCGAGGTCTCTGAGAAAACTCGAGATTGCAGGGTTAAAAATAACCCAAAAGGACCAGAGTGAAATGCCCTTGGGATGTGTGTGGTCTGTTCTAAAGTACACAGCAGATGTTTTGTAGATAGGAGGCCAGCTGTAAACAGCACACTGTGCATTCCCGTCTTTGTTCCCTTGCTCTGCTTTAAAGATTCTTATCATACACGGTGGACTAATCCTATGTACATGGAGGAATGTGCCTTATGTGCCCCTGCTGTAAATCATTATAGCTCTATATCGCTGTAGAAGGTATATAAGATTATGGAAAATAAACCTCGGGACCTCGGGCTGATTGCTTGGGGTCCCCTGTGCCTCGCTCTACTGTCGTCTCTTTTCCTCAGTTCCTTCGCCACCCCAGATCCACGACTATCTGAGGTCGACAAATTTTAAAAAAACTTACAGAACTAAAAAAAAGGTAGTAATTAAAATGGTATGGTACTACATAAAATTAGACATAGATCTATGAAGGGAACAGAAAATCCAGAAATCATCCCACAGTTAAAGTCAATCTTTGACAAAGGAGGAATGCATATACAATGGGAAAAAGATAGTCTCTTCAACAAATGGTGTTGGGAAAACTGGACCGCTTTTTAAAATTTCTTTTAAAGATTTTATTTTGGGGGCATCTGGCTGGCTTAATCAATAGAGCATGGGGCTCTTGATCTGGAGGTTGTGAGTTCAAGCCCCATGTTGGGTGTAGACATTACTTTTAAAAAAATACACACACACACACACACACACACACACACACACACACAGATCAGTTTGTACTTCTTAGTTTGTATTTTTAAAAAATTATTTTTGAAAGCTTTTATTTTTAAGTAATGTCTACACCCAACGTGGGGCTTGAACTCACAACCCTGAGATCAAGAGCCACATGCTCTATTCACAGCCGGCCAGGTGCCCCAGAACACTTTCCTTCACCATACACAAACATAAACTCAAAATGGATTAAAGACCTAAATGTGAGATCTGAAACCCTAAAAATCTTTGAAGAGCACAGAGGCAGTGATTTCTCTGACACTGATCGTAGTAACATTCTTTTTTTTTTTTATTTTAAAGATTTTATTTGACAGAGAGCGACTCAGCGAGAAAGGGAACACAAGCAGGGGGAGCAGGAGAGGGAGAAGCAGACTTCCCCCGGAGCAGGGAGCCCGATGCGGGACTCGATCCCAGGACTCTGGGATCATGACCCGAGCGGAAGGCAGACACTCAACGACTGAGCCACCCAGCCGCCTCAGTAACATTATTCTCATGAGGCAAGGGAAATTGAAGAAAAATAAACTATTGGGACTACATCAAAACAGCTCTGTACAAAGAAGGAAACAAGAAAACTAAAAGGCAACCTACTGAATGGGAAAAGGTATTTGCATATGACATATCAGATAAAGGGTTAGTATCCAAAATATTATACTTATACAACTCAACACCAACAAAAGAAATACTCCAATTAAAAAATGGGCAGAAGACATGTACAGACATCTCTTCAGAGAAGATCTCTAGATGGTCAACAGACACATGAAAAAATGCTCAATATCACTCGTCATTAGGGAAATACAAATCAAAACCACAGTGAGGGGCGCCAGGGTGGCTCAGTCGTTAAGCGTCTGCCTTCAGCTCAGGTCATGATCCTGGGGTCCTGGGATCGAGCCCCACATCGGGCTCCCTGCTCAGTAGGAAGCCTGCTTTTCCCTCTCCCACTCCCCCTGCGTGTGTCCCCTCTCTGTCAAATAAATAAAATCTTTAAAGAAAAAAAAACAACACAGTGATGTATTGCTTCACATCTCAGAATGGCTAAAATCAACAACAACGAGAAACAAGTGTTGGCGAAGATGTAGAGAGAGGGGAACCCTCTTAAACCCAAGGGAATCCACACCAAGACACATAGTAATTAAAAAGGCAAAAGTCAAGATAAGGAGAATTTTAAAAGTAATGGAAGGAAAACAGGTATACACAACAGAAACCCCCTAAAGTTATCAGCTGATTTTTCAACAGAAACTGTAGTCCAAAAGGGAGTGGCAAGATATGTTCAAATGCTAAAATAAAAAAACCCTGCAGCCCACAATATTCTATCCAGAAAGGCTATCATTCAGGATAAAAGGGGATAAAAAGTTTGAGACAAAAAAAAAGTTAAAGGAATTCATCACCACTAAATCAGCCTTACCAGAAATGATAAGGGGGAGTGGAAAAGAAAAACCATAAGAATAAGAAAAGGAGGAAGCTAAAAAGCAGTAAAATTAAGTATATATATAAAAATCAGTCGAGGGACTCACAAAGAAGTGAAAGAAAAAATATAACTGACACTTACCACCACAGAAATACAAAGGATTATAAGAGAATACAATGAAGAATTATACGCCAACAAATTGGACAACCTAGAAGAAATGCATGAATTCCTAGAAACATAACTGTCCAAAGCCGAATCAGGAAGAAACAGAGAATAGAACAGATTAATTACCAGCAATGAAACTGAGTCAGTGATTTAAAAAAAAAAACAAAACACTCCCAACAAACCAGCCAGGATCAGATGGCTTCACTGGTGAATTCTACCAAATCTTTTTTTCAAAAAGGTTTATTTTAGAGAGGGAGAGAATGTGCGCAGGTGAGGTGGGGCAGAGGGAGAGAGAGAGAGAGAGAATCTCAAGGGAGATTCTGGGCTGAGCTCAGATCCTGCCTTGGGGCTCCATCCCAGGACGCTCAGATCATGACGTGAGCCGAAATCAAGAGTCAGACACTTAACCCACTGAGCTACCCACGCACCCCTACCAAACATTTACAGAAAATCTAACACCTATTCTTCTCAACCACTACCCCCCCAAAAAAAAAGAAGAGGAAGGAAGGCTTCCAATGGAAGTCATGTACAGACATCTCTCCAGAGAAGATCTCTAGATGGTCACCATTACCCTGAGACCAAAACCAGATAAAGACCCCACAAAAAAAGAAGTGTACGGCCAATATCCCTGATGAACATAGATGCAAAAATCCTTAAATTATTAGCAAACTGAACCCAAGAATATATATTAAAAAGCAGGCATCATAATCAAGTGGGATTTATCCCTCAGATGCAAGTGTGGTTTGATATTTGCAAATCAGTCAAGGTGATACCTCACATCAACAAGGGTAACAACTATATCATTTCAATACATGCAGAAAAAGTACTTGACAAAGTACAACATCCATTCATGATACAAACCCTGGACAAAGGTTTAAAGGGAACATACCTCAACATAATGAAGGCCATATATGAAAAAGCCAAAGCAAACATCACACTCAAAGGTGAAAAAACTGAGAGCTTTTCTCCTCAGGTCATGAACAAGACAAGGATGTCCATTTTCACCACCTTTATTCAACGTAGGAAATCCTAGCCCCAGCAATCAGAACAAAAGAAGAAATAAAGACATCTAAGTTGGTAAGGAAGAAGGAAACTTTCACTATTTGCAGATATGACACTACATAGAGAAAACTCTAAAGACACCACCAGAAAACCATGAAAACATAAATGAATTCAGTAAAGTCACAGAAGACAATCAATACACAGAAACCATTGCATTTCTATACACTTATCATGAAGTAGCAAGGAGAAATTAAGAAAACAGTCCCATTTATACTTGCACCAAAAATAATGAAATACCTGGGTACAAACTTAATCAAGGAGGTGAAAGACCTGTACTGTGAAAACTATAAAACGCTGCTGAAAGAAACTGATGATGATACACATTCCATGCTCATGGAGTGGGAAAATTATTCTTAAAATGTCCATACTACCCAACGCAATCTACCCATCTAATGCAACCCCTATGGGGCGCCTGGGTGGCTCAGTCGGTTAAGCAGTTAAGCGTCTGCCTTAGGCTCAGGTCATGATCTTAGGGTCCTGGGATAGGGCCCTCTGTCCGGCTCCCTGCTCAGCGGGGAGTCTGCTTTTCCCTTTCCCTCTGCTGCTCCCACCCCACCTTGCTGTGCATGCATGTGTGCACTCTCTCTCTCAAATGAAATCATTTTTTAAAAATTTTATTTGAGAGCAATTGAGAGGACGAGTGGGAGGAGGGGCAGAGGGAGAAGCAGACTCGTCCCTGAGCAGGGAGCCCGATGTGGAACTCGATCCTAGGATCCTGGGATCATGACCTGAGCCAAGGGCAGACGCTCAACCAACTGAACCACCCAGGCGCCCTAAAAAAAAAAAAATCTTAAAAAAAAAATCTAAAATTGTTTGGAAGCACAGAAATTTGCAAATAGCCAAAGCATCCTTGAAAAAGAACAAACTTGGAGGTGTTGAGATTTCAAGCTATACTCCAAAACTGTAGTAATTAAAAACAATATGGTACTAGCACAAAAGCACACGTTAAGTCACCAGAACAGAGATTCCAGAAATAAACCCATAATTTTATAATCTTCGTTCAACAAAGGAAGCAAGACTATCCAGTGGGAAAAAGTCTCTTCACAAATGTTGTTGGGAAACCTGGACCACTCTGTTCACCGTAGACGAAAATAAACCCAAAATAAATTAAGGACTTAAGTGTGAGACAGGAATCCATCAAAATCCTACAGAACACAGGCAGCAACCTTTGTGACCTAGGCTGCAGCAACCTCTTGCTAGACACGTCCTTCAAAGGCAAGGGAAACCAAAGCAAAAATCAACCACCGGGACTACGTGGAGATAAAAGGCTTCTGCACAGCGCAGGACACAACCTGAGAGACAAACGTGAGACAACCTACAGAACGAACGCACGAGCCGTGCGGTGTGTTTAGTGAAGCGGCTGCAGCGCTTCCGCGCAGCAGGGACTCTTCCGGGCTTGGCTTCGGAGTATGGGGCGGGGAGAGTGCGCCTGCACCGGACGGGCGCCGCCCTGCGCCTGTGCTCGGGATTACACTCTGACGACCACGCGCTCCGCGGCCGCACGGACGCCGCGCTAACCGAGGCCGGTGCCAATCCCGCCGGTGAGCACACCCCACTTCTCACGGAGGCGGACTCAGGGGCATGTGGGCTTTACGCTGTGCATCAGCGGCCAGCAGAGCGCCAGACCCCGGCGGCAGCAGTGTCGTGACCATGCCCGAGATGCGGGCGCTCTCCTTCCCGGGGCCCCCCGCGCTCTGCGCCGTCGCCCCAGAACCGAGACCCGCATTCACCCCGGCCCCAGGGGGCTCTCGCTGAGAGCGCACCGTGGGAACGGTGGGAAGCCGGCCGGCGAGGCAGCACGGACCTTCCGCTGCCTCTCTAGGGGCTCGGAGGCTGTTTCGGCTCTCTGGCCTACTCGCTAGCGGCCCCCCGCCCCCGACAGCTAGAAACGACCCCCTTTCCCTGCTTCCGCTCCCCAGAATGGAATGGGACGTCCTGTTAGAGACAAGCCTGACCCTTGCCCCACCCCACTCCTCACCTGCCACGAGAATGGGTCTCGTTTGGAGAGTCGGGCGCACCACACCGTTGTCTTCCGACGGTGGCGCAGCGGGTCAAGGCGCGTGTCCGCGCTCACTCAGCTGCCGGGGACCCACGGCCCCACCGCCGTCCTCAGCCTGCCCCCCGAACGCTGCGTTGTCGCCGCGGGGCCTTCCCGACGCCGCACGTCCCCCTGCGCGCCCCGCCGGCCGCCAGCTCCGGACACGTGCGCGTGCGGCCTCACCTGCGCTGCCCGGAGCGGGAGGAAGACCCCAACTTTCCAGGCACCGGGGAGGAAACAGGCGATGGGGCCTCCGCGAGCGCCAAATATCAACCACATCGAAGCGAAGCCGAGCCGTTCACGCAGTTATAAAGGCCAGCGGGAAGGACGCACGCCTTCCCCTTGGAGGGCGATTGTGAGGTCAACCCGCAAGCCCAGAGGAAAGCTTTTCATCCTAGCCCTCAGGGCCTTCCCCCGGCCTGATCCTTCTTCTGGGAGGCGCACCCTCCACCCGTAATGAAGGAAATGTCCAGCCTTCCCTGCCCCTGGGCTCCCGGGGAAGCTCTACTCTAACATTTACCCAGGTCGGAATGACTCAGCAGAACCTCAGAGCGTGGGCTCCATTTCTGCCCTGAGCACCATGTGCATCTCCTTCCTTAAAATAATAAAAAAGGAGCATTCTGAACACAAAGGCATCAACTTCTCTGGTTGCCATGACTCGTGCAGCCCTGCAGATATTAGAAGAGTAACATCAGCTCTGCAGCTTCCGGAAATGTCCTTTGTCTAATGATTTGTACTTCTTCTGTAAAAAACGAATATAGCCCTACACCAAATACTCCCTCACCAGAGCACTGCATTCTTTGTGCAGATTGTGTATTCCGGGCAGCAGTCCTAACTTGGGCTTGAGTAAAAAAACTCTCTTCCTTTTTAAAATAAATTCTAAAAAGTTCATTCTTGCGTCAACATTTCTTGGCGCAGCTGTAGGATCTCAGAGCCACTTGCCTGCAGACACTTGGGGGGTCCTCTGGAAATGGGTGCTTGGGACCAGCATGGGCCCCTTACGCCCCTCTGACGTCTAAGCCCCTCACAGGTGTATCTGGTGAATTCTCCGGATATACAGACCTGACTTTGACTTGAGCTGTTGAGGGTTACTGATAATGCTCTCTAGGTGGGAATAACTTAGAGGGGGTGATTTATGGGTCGTTTAATTTGGCATTACACTAATTGATGTTATTAATATAAGGCTTGAATAAAATTTTCTGGCTGGAAAAATGAGACTGAATCATTCAGCTCAGAAGAGAGGGGACACTTGCTACTTACACGCACGTGGTGCTTTCAGGTGACTGATAGCCTAGCAGAAGTGTCTGAGGATATTCCTCCAGATGCAGAGCTCTCCTATAGGAACTTCCCACCTCATAAGGTGACTAATGATTGGCTTGTCCAGGGATGCACACATGAGGACGGGCCATCCAGTGTACTGAGCACCCTCAGTGGTTTTAGGCCTTGCTGGGAGAAACCAAGACACAGACACTCACATGCAGCACCCCCTTGATCCACATCTAATATCCTTAGATCTAACTCAAGCCATAGTCTACAAATGAAACGGAAACTAAAAGGAACAGGGAACCGTGTTTCAAAACTGCTGGAAAACCAACAACTGCCCACAGAGAACTCCGGCAGGCTTTATGAACAATGGATACAAGCTTATATGTGCAAGTACTTCCTAACAGGAAAATTTAAGAATAACCTGAGTCTCAGATGGCCCAAATGGGGTTCTTTTGTCATGTCTGAAAGCCAGCTATAAGACTAAGCAATCAGAAACAAGGAAACCATTTGGTTCAGTCAGTAAAGCCCCCAACTTTTGGGAGGAACCAACACTCACAGAGACACTCTGGGCTTCATGTGGTTTGTTTTTGCTGTAGCTTTTGGTATCTTTGCACCAAACAGGCCGTGTTCTAATTGGAAAATGGAAAATAACTAATTAATAGATTCATGAATTATAATGCTATCTTACGATTAATTTTAATAAAAGGGGGATATTTGAAAATTGGGTCTTTAATGTTTTCTTCACAAATATTAGTGAAACTATTAGAGTAGGCAGGGAGGCTCTAACCGGATGCCTGGAGGCCAGCAAGGAGGTGGCCATGGGCAGCTGTAGGGAAGGTCAGAGGCCTGTCCTGGCAGCATCCACGAGAAGCCGGATCCCACCACACAGGCCCACGATGGTGGCGCCACGACAGGAAACCCCTGGTCAAATAAAAAGGCACAAAATCCTGCTACCAAGAAATCCTTACCTCCAATAATGAATATCCCACCCACTTGTTAAGAACTGTTAATAAGGGGCACCTGGGTGTCTCCGTCGTTAAGCGTCTGCCTTCGGCTCAGGTCATGACCCTGGAGTCCCAGAATCCAGCCCCACATTGGGCTCCCTGCTCAGCAGGGAGTCTGCTTCTCCCTCTGACCCTCCCCCCTCTCATGTGCTCTCTCTCTCAAATAAGCAAAATCTTAAAAAAAAAAAAAACTGTTAATAAAAGGTAAAACCCAAACCCCAGGAATGCAGCTCTCTCTCAAGCTGGCGTGTCCGCTTTAATAAACTTTCCTGGTTTGTGTCGCTCACCTGCTGTGCTGCATGTCCGTCCTTGAATTCTTTCTCATGAGGAGACCAAGAGCCTTTGGCAACATCTTTGGGATAGGCCGGGTTGAGACCCCAGGGCCCAGCATCTCCCCAGTGCACCAGGCAACATTTGGACCAGATCATTGAAACAGAATCTGAAAAAAAATGTAACATTCCCAAATTCCCCCTTCAATTTTCTCCTCCTGGCAGGACTGCCCTTTCAGGCCTTTCTTCCCCTAGCCCACCCCCATCTCCACTGGGAAGCCTCTCCTGCCTTTGCTCTTCTCCTTTACCCTCTGGCCTCCCGTCTGCTCCCTCCTCTGTAAGGTGAGAAGCGAGGGGGCTGTGTGAGCACGGGGGGCGACCTCCGGAGGGACGGAGCTGGAGCTCAGTGTGGTTTGTGCTGGCACCGCAGGGAAGGACGCAGTGGAGACCTCGTGTCCTGAATGCCCACGGCCCCAGGGAGGGCCGACGGGGAGGCCCGGCAGTCTGCGGTGTGCCCAGGAGCAGGGGGCAGCCCCCCACCCCCCGGAGCCCCTGCCCGGAGGGAGGACGAGGAGCAGCTTCCTCTCGGCAGACACTGCTGGGCGAAGAGCTGGCTGTATCTGCCGGCGCCTCATTTCTCAAACCCACCCGCTCCCGGCGCTCGGGGGCAGCTCACTCACCTTCCCGCGGGGAGCACGAGTTTAGGGGTTTCATGCTCCATGCTGCTGTCCGTGGAGGCTGCGGGAGCGGGGGGCGAGCGTGGGGAAGAAGGCCGCCCTGCTCGGCACCCGGCGCACAGCCGAAGGGCCGCATCTGTATTCAGGGCTGCGGGTGAGGCTGGTGCTCTGAGCGCGCTCGGGAACCAGCAGCAGCAGCGCGGGGAGCTTGCCGAAAATGCAGATTCCTGGCCTCCATTCTGACCTTTTGAATTAGACTCTGTACTTTAAGAAGATCCCTCGTGATTTGTAGATACTCTAAAAATGCCCGGCGCGCTGGTCCCCGCGGCTCCCCCTCTTCGCGGAGCCGCGCGGAGGCGGCCTGCGAGGGCACCGGGCTAACCTGCAAAGGGCTGCGGCCGGCCGCTGGCGCCGACAGAAAGCCTACGAGGGCAGGAGCGCAGCGTGTGCATTTTCGAGCGTCCCCTCGTCGTCTGTCACAAACGCAGGCCCTCGACCCGGCAGTGACCCGCCCCCAGACACGGAAGCCGCGCCGCTGCGCCGCGCGACGGCGGGCTTCACGCCTCCGGGAAGAGGCCGCGTTGCCGGGCGGCACGCCGTCCCTCCCGCCGAAAGCCCCGCGGAGGTGCCCAGCACAGCCCTCGGGGAGACCCTGCGCGGACCGCGACGTTCCCGCTCCCGAAACTTCGGTGCGCCTAAGACGTGGCCTCCTCCGGGCACCGCACGCCCGACTCCCCCGAGCTTACCGTCTTCAACGAGTGTACACGGGCACCGGCCTCGCACCACTCCGGCACAGCCCCTCCACGCCACTTTACTTCCGGGTCACTTCTGGCCCTTTTACGGAAATCATCGGGGCCGAGGCGAGGGCCAGGGGAGGCGGAGGCTGCTGGGAACCGCCCGCACCCACCCACCCGAGGCGCAGCACCCGGGCTGCGACAAGCCACTCGCTCCGGAGCAGGGAAACCTGGCGAAAGCAAACCAAGCCGTGTGAAAGCTCACTTTCCACGACGGCCCCATCTAAGCGCCTGGGGTCCATGGGATGAGGCCAGTGCGGCATCGGAACGGACTCCGAGGCGGGGGCGGCAGGCGGGCCGCGCTCCTCACACGCGCGGCCCGAGACCCCGCGGGCGCTGCCCGAGGAGCGTCCGCCGGCGACGGCGCTTGCGCACTGGCCGCGCTGAGGGGGCGCCCCCGCCGTGTGCACGCGCAGGCGCAGGGGGAGCCCCGCGTTCGGGCGGACGGCCTCGGCGCACGCGCGACACCGACCGCGCCTGCCGCCGGCGCGGGCGCTGGGGGGCCGCACGAGGTCTGCGCTCAGGCGGAAGGCTTCCCACACGCCCCGCAGCGTACGGCAGCCCTGGCCGCGCTCCTCACACCGACAGGGTTTCTCTCCGCTGCGGCTCCGCCGCTGGCCGGTCAGGCCCGACCCCTGGCTGGAGGTCTTCCCACATTTTTCACACTCTGGGGCTCCTCCCCCGGTGGGTTCCCCGGGGCTGAACGAGGACTGAGCGCCGAGGGACGCCTCCCCCACGCCCGCCGCCCCCGTGCCGTCTCCCTCCGGCGGCCTGCGCCCTCCGCTTTTCCAGTCCGCGCCCCTGGGCACAGGGGCCCCCGGACGCGCCGCCTAGAGGAGCCTCTCCTCGGAGTCTGCTATTTTTCCAAAACGTTCCACTTCCTTCAAGACTTCCTGCCGCGGCGCCCGCTCCCGGCTTCCACCAGCTGGGAGAGCGCGCACGCGGTCACCTCTCCGTCCCCTGGGCACCGGCCCCCCCCAGGGCGGGCCGCCACACCGGAGGCGAGGCCCGGGGCCCAACGACGGCGCTGAGACGGAGCGGGGCCGGCAGCAGGGCCGACGGCGCTGGAGGCTCGCGGGGGGCGGTGCGGCTCCACCCTTCCCGCTGTGCTAACTCCTAAAGGTCCGCACAGCCCCGTGGCCGAGGGACTGTGCCCCTCTCCAGCCCACGGACCTGTGAGCTGACGGTGCGGGGAGGCTGCCTGACCCGCCCCACGTCGCAGAGCTACCAAGAGGCAGTGTTTCAGGTCTGACCCCCGAGCCTACAGCCATAACCATTACGCTCTGCAGAGCCACCGGAGATCCCGAATGGGCCCATCAAGCCCTTACCCTGTAAGGGCAAATCTGGGGGGACCCAAAGACTCACCTCTGAGCCGTGTCACCATGCACCGAAGCTGGATGGCTGTCGAGTCCTGCTTGGCCTTCAGATGCAGCACATCCTCTGAGAGCGCCTCAGAACGGCCATGTTCGTGGTCTGGGGCCCGGGTAGGGATATTTGGGTTCATGAGAGGGATTCCAGGAGCCCAGGGTAAAACTCAACGGAAGACATCACATGGAACCGGAGGACACATTCCGTAGAGAAATGGCACAGGGCGAGGCCCAGAGTGTGAGCCCACGCCCACGAGCAGATGGGGGGAACAAGGTCGCCTGGCGTGCTGGTGCTGCTTTACAGTATGCTCCTAAGTTCTTGGACACGCCTTCCTTTCAAGGGTGGAGCCTAATTCCCCCTCCTGGAGAGGGAATTGTATTAGTGACTCATTTCTACGGCAGAGAATGTGTGGCAAAAGTGACGGTACACGACCGGAGAGACCAAGTCCTACAAAGCACTGTGGCTCCTCCTCATTCTCTCTCTCTCTCTCTCTCTCTCTCTCTCTCTCTCTCTCTCTCTCTCTCGAAGACAGGAAGACACTCAGTGAGCCCTAGGCAGCAATCCACTTGGCAGGGAATGAACCCTCCTGCCAACAGCCGGTGAGGAACTGGGGCCCCCTCCCAGCAACCATGGAGGGGAGCCAACCTGGAGGTGGATCCACCAGCCCCGCCAAGCCTTCAGATGCTCTCTGGGAGTGGGGTCCCCACTGCCTGGGGCTGAAACAGGCAATCCTGAAGGAGCTCTGCAACCCCAGCACTATACCTCACCTCACCGTGCCTGGGTTCTGGGTAATGGGCCCTGACTCACTGAATGGCCCTGTTGCTCTGTGCCTCAGTTTCCCTCTCCACCTCAAGAGTGGATTAGATCGCCCCACCCTTACAGGACTGGTAAAAAAGAGACGCCAAGTTAAAAAAAAAAAAATCTTCACTGCAAACTCATGAAACGTCCTCCTAACTTGCTTCCTAAATCCTGACTTACAGAAACCAAGAGATAATGTTTGGGTTTTTTAAGCCATTAGGCTTGGGGACAGTTCATTACACAGCAGCTGAGAACCAGCTGCAGCCAGCCCGCTGAGGCAGCAAACTTCACCCTTCGTTTAGAACTCAGCGTCTGGGAGCCCATCTTCCTCCTCTCACCTGGTTCTCAGGCTCACTAAGCTCCTTCTCCAGATCTTCAACCACAGCCACCGCCTGCTCCCCGCTCTCCGGGTGCTATTCCCGCACCCAGGCCTGCAGCTCCTCGGGCAGGATGGTCAGGAACTGCTCCAGCACCAGCAGCTCCACGATCTGCTCCTTGCTGTGCGTCTCAGGCCGCAGCCACTGACGGCGGAGCTCCCGGAGCCGGCTCAGCGCCTCGCGGGGTCCAGGAGTCTGATAACAAAAGTGCCTAAAAAGTTGTCGGGAGGCCTTCTGGCTAGAAAAGTTGTTCTCTCGATGGTAGGTTTCCTGGTCCCAGATCACATCTTCCTCCACCTTCACAATCTTAAGTCCCTCCTGTTCCTCTCTTGAAGCCATTCTGGGGTTAATTTAGAAGATTCACTCCAGCCTGGGGTGAAGAGGAACCCCATTTAAGAATTCATGATGGGGGCACCTGGGTGGCTCAGTCATTAAGCGTCTGCCTTCGGCTCAGGTTATGATCCCAGGGTCCTGGGATCGAGCCCCACATCGGGCTCCCTGCTCAGTGGGAGCCTGCTTCTCCCTCTCCTGCTCCCCCTGCTTGTGTTCCCTCTCTCACTGTGTCTCTTTCAAATAAATAAATAAAATCTTAAAAAAAAGATTTCCTGATGTATTCTCCTTTAAGAGGACACACCTGATGATGAAACATCATGTATTAATGGAAATCAAAAAGTAGTGGGGGAAAAACTGAAGGACAGGAACAAAGACGATCATGCTATCATCTATGTTATATGTGAAGCATCTGGAGAAAAGCATATGGCAGAATACACTAGTTGCCCCGATGCTTCCCCCTTTCCTGTAGCCATGTACTTGTAGCCCGCCCCCCACCCACCAGCCCACTGTGAGGCTGTGCTTAAGCACGTGGTCAGATTTGGCCAGCGTCACACCGGCAAGTCACACGAGCAAAGGCTTGGGAAGTACTTGTGCGACTCAGTAGCTGGCTTGCCCTTGCGCTCCACAACTGCGAGGGGGAGGAGATGCTTCCTGATGAAAGAGGCACGTGGGACAGAACCCGTCACCCCCAGCAGGGCAGATGGATCGCCCGGGCTCAGCTCGCCCCCAGACACGTGAGTGAGTCTGGATGAGGTCTGCAGAACTGCTTGGCATACCCACAGGTCACTGCAGATACACAAGTCCGCCCTGCCCGGGTCAGCTGAACCCCACAGATTCATGTGCTAAAGAAATGCTGATTGCTGCCGGCCACCAAAGTTCTATGGCCGTTTGTTATATCACGTTACTATGGCAACGAAAAACGGAAAAACTGACACACAGGGGTGGCTACTGGGGAGGGAACTAGGTAAGTGCAAAAAAGAGAAAGGGAAATTTACCTTCACAGAATACTCTGTGCTTTTTCTCATTTTTGTATCATTTGAAATACTTATTGCAAGAAAACAAAGAAATAGTAGTGATTGAAAAGCCTTGTGGACTATCAATATATAGTAGCATCAGGTAAAGAACAGGACGCACAAAACCAGCGATAAAATCAAATGATGATTGCTATCACAGAGGATTCACCCAGGAAAGCAAAGAGTAGAAAAAATAATCCTGACTGGGTGCAGAGCAGTGAAAGCATGTGGCTTAGGAGCAAGTGTGTTTGAATTAGGCCTACAAGAACAAAGAGGAATTTTTCAGGCAAGGACAGGGCGCTGGGAGGGGACTCAACATGACAAGCCAAGCAAACAACAGGACCTCAGTTATGTTCGGTCACACTGCGCAGGGGTCCTGGTGGATGAACTGCAGGCTACAGGGTGAGGGTAGAAGTGTGGGGAAAGATGCAGTGTACTAGAAAACAGCCTTGAACTCTAGGCTAAGATGTTTAGACTTTATTATATGGAAAAGTGAGGGGCATGAAGCTCTTATTTCATTGTCCCAGCATTAGATCTGTATTTTAAAGAAATACTGAGTACGATTCAGGAAGGAAATGGTAAGAGTATGTTGCAGGGTTGTGGCACTTAAGTCGGGAGGCTGAATGGTGGCTATACTGGTAGTTTACTTTCATGGTAGAATTTGAGTTTTATATATGACTTCAGCTCTGTGTTAATAAATTATTAATGTATGAGAGAATTTAAAGTTTTTCAGCTATGCTTTATTGTGGGAAAATGTATTTATTCCATTCATGCAAATGCTGTGTGTCCACCAGAAGCCTGGCACGGTGTGGGGCACCTCGGCCACAGCAGTAAGAGGAAGCAGACCTGGTCCTTGCCTTCCTGGCATTTAAAGTGGGAGAGACAGACGTTTGTGCAATGTTCACATAAAATTAGGTTACAGGGTTGAAAACACAGAGAGTTAACCAAGATTGTGGAGCTTGCTCTTTGCCAATGTCCAAGGCCCACGACTGCACTGTTTTCACTCTTTACTGCAGCATCTGGGTGTCAGGGTTTTTGAGTCTTCAGTCCAGAAAGCCTGTAAGTCTGAGAATTCCTAACTATGAACTTGCATTGGATTTCGTTATTATTAAGTGTGGCTTCCCACGGGGTTAGATTTACAGGCACAAACTGTTCTATGACTATGGGGCTGCACCTTAATGCTACTGAGAAACCATGGAACACCACAGGAAGACTCCTCACAGCCCCACCGCCACAGGTGGGGCGGCCTCTCTATTTGCTGTGCTGCTCCCCCGACTGTTGCTGGGCTTAGGACTGACCTCCTGAGAAAAAAAAAACAAAAAACGGACTGACCTCCTGGTCTTGTGCCACAGTGAACCCTGTCTTTACCCCTAATGCCCGGCACGGTGCCGACCCACTGCAAGGGCTCCATGGACATTCTCGGGATCAGTAACTGAATTCTCCCTTTTCATTTCATCAAGCTGTGGCAAGGAAAGGGAAGGGAAGAAGGGTGGGCAGACAGCCTCTTTCGATTCTCCCCACACCACTCCTGCTCCCAGGATCTGTATACGTTATCCAGTGTTCTCAACCAGTCCTCCATGTCTGTCCCCACTCCAACCACGTTCCAACCTGCTACAGATCCTAAACACCTCTTATGACAAAACACCTAGAGGATTTACAAGTTTAGATTTGCCACGAAATTATGGATGAATCTTTCTTTCTTTTTTTTTTTTAAACATTTTATTTATTTTTTGACAGAGAGAGACACAGCGAGAGAGGGAACACAAGCAGGGGGAGTGGGAGAGGGAGAAGCAGGCTTCCCGCTGAGCGGAGAGCCCGATGTGGGGCTCGATCCCAGGACCCTGGGATCATGACCTGAGCCGAAGGCAGACGCTTAACGACTGAGCCACCCAGGCGCCCCTGGATGAATCTTTCTTAAATGTTTTGTTTACATGATTTATTCAATTATGTGCAATTTGGTGTCCTCTGATGAACCAAATGGAATGAATTCTTTAAAATCGTCTTTAGAGAAACAGGGTTGCATAGTGAGTAATGTTCAAATCATGTGGCCTCTGTCAAGTGGGACTGACCAAAGCACCCATCTCAGAAGACTGTTGTGACAATTATATAATGTATATGAAAAGCTCAGCACAGTACCTGGCCCACAGCAACTGCTAAATAAATATTAATTACCTGGTATTCTTAGCAAAGCAGTATTAATGACTTGAATATCCTTGTATAGAGAAAATAAGGCAAACAAAATAAAACATTGAATTCATAGACCAATATTCAGTAGATAGTTGAAAATCCTGGAAGAAATATTCAAGAAAGGCCAAGACAGACTATGACCTGCAGTGACCTTCCAAATGTGTGCTGAAGCCTAATTCTAGATCCCGAGAGGGGCATAACCCTGAAATCCCAATGGCAGCTCAAAAGCAACAAATCGAAGATTGGATTCAGATTTCCAGAGTAACATGGTACAGCCAGTTATGCTTCATTACCAACTGGCTCCAAACATTAGATGATACATAAGAAGAAATAAAGAAAAGGACATGGCCAGGCACAAATACAAGATAAAAATCTCAGTGGACTGAAACAGACACACAGAGTAGCAAGTGCAGTGAGGCTATGGGCTAACGGGTCTCCAAACAGCTGGGGACAGCCTAGAATTCAGGATTCGAGGTGGCAGTGGCGTGTGTCAGAGTGCAGGCATCCAGGCTCACTTTCTGATGGCAGGGGCCTCAGGGGAGTTCCACACTCATGGGGGTGTGGGGGTGGCCGGCAGGAAAAAAACGACTCTGCTGCTGACTCGGCCTGTGGCTTTATCAGGAGCTACAGGCCCAGCCAGCGACAGGACCAGCCTCATTTGCAGTAATCAAGGCCAAGAGCTGCTGGCTCCATACCAGGTCTGTCCACCTAATAACCACTCGGGGCAGTGACACGAATGCCCTAGATGTAAGACCCAGAAAGGGTCTTAGATGTAATGCTGAATGAAGTGAGAAAAATCTAAAATACTTTCCCACTCAAAAGAAATTCCAAAACATGCAAAATTCTAACCCTAAGAAAAACAATCAAAAATTAAAATAGAAATTCACTTGGGATGAAATTTATTCTATCCATAGTCCAAGAAATTTAGAGAGTAAGTGATTTTGAGAAATACATTGAAACCAAAACAGGTAAAATGTAACATCAAGTAGATATAAAAAAGAATTTGAAATCTTAGAAAAAAATTTTGACACTGAAAATGCATTAGAGGATAAACCACAGAATGGATACAGCTGAAGAATAACAGTGACTTTTAACTGTTCAGTATCTGACAACACTAAAGACTTCACTCTGAATGCAGCAAGAGACAAAAACCATGGAGCAATTAAGATGAAACGATGTATGATGAGAGAATACAACTTTAATACAAGAGGTTCAGAAGAGGAGAATGTAGTGAATGGCTGAGAAATAAATCACGGATGATAATAAAACTAAGAATTTTCCAGAAATAAAGGCATGATTTCTCAGATCAAGAGTACATACCGAGACAGAAATATAGTGAAGCTGCAGCCTACTGAGAACAAAGAGACAACCTTAAAAGCTGACCAGATGACCTACAAAGGAAACAGCAGACTGCTCATGAAAACGGGAGAACAGAATGCAACCGGAGTGGGGAAAGGAGGCCAGCTCAGAATCTGCCCCCAGCCAAACAGAAGGAAGTCATATGCTACCCACAGACCCCCCGTAAAAGTCAAGGATGCAGTTCAGCAAATAAAAGTGAACTCAGAGAGAAGGTGTGAAAAGAAGAAGTAACATAAGCCCAAGAACTTAAAAATATGACAATAAATGTAAACGATTATGGCAAAAAATCCCTAAAAAGTAATATATTCAATCATGTGTAAAATGCTGTACGTACAAGCTTATTTACTGAGGCACGGCTTGTGACAGGAAAAGGCTGGGAACAACATGAACGTCCGCCAGCAGGGCACTGCAAATACACATTCCAGTAATTAGTATATGGGATTACGATGCAGTTTAAAAAAATGAGAAAGCTCTTTATGCACAGATAGGAAAGGACTGCCAAGACAGTTAACTGGGAAGAGCAACGTGAAGAACGAGTGTGACTAACACGCTATCAGTTGTATACAAAATATGTGTATATGTGTATTTGAATTCCCAAGCAACATTATTTGTCTTTGGGATGGAAAAGGAGTGGCTGGGGGCAGGGATGACGTGCAATTTTTCAAAGAATATCCTTCATCACTTTTTTTTTTACATAAGAATATTTTACTACACAAAAGGGGAAGGATATGAAATTAAAATTCTAGCAGGTAATGACAAGATGAGGTACGTGTTCAGTTCAGTTAAATGTTACAGTGTTAAGGCCCCTGTCGTCAGGGGAATAGAAATACTGAACAATGAAACACTTCATTTAAAAAATTCTAAAGGTAAATACACCTCTTACAATTTAAGGGTAAATCACAAGCATATGGAATGAATGGAGCACTCACATAAGAATGCTGATAGTTCAGTATGTACAACCACTTTGGAAAATTCTTTTTTTTTTCTTTTTTAAAAGATTTTATTTACTTGAGAGAGAAAGAGCAAGCAAGAGAGCACAAGCTGGGGGGGGGGGCAAAGGGAGAGGGAGAAGGGGGCTCTCTGCTGAGCAGGAAGCCCAACGCAGGCTTGATCCCAGGACCCGGAGATCATGACCTGAGACCAAGGCAGAGGCTTAACCGACTGAGCCACCCAGGCACCCCTAGAAAATTCTTTAGAATTATCTACTAAAGTTTCAGAATGAAAAAAAAGTTCCCTCCTTCCCAGGAAAAGACTGCTTGGTCTGTACCCATGGTGTCAAATAGCCCAGATGTGGTTTGTTCAATCACTGAACAATTCACTTCAGAGAACGTATTTTTGCAAGTCAATCAATTAGTGACAACCCATAGCTTTTGAAAATCAGCCAATTCAGAATAACTCATTCCAATAAACACATCTGAGTCCCAACTAACTGACGACAGTCTGTTCCATGAAACCACGCTTCCACAGATGACGTCAGCCCACTTAACCCCATAAAGATCCAGCAATAGTGAACTGCATGCTTCTCAAAACTCCTATAGAAGGTCAGCAATCTCTTCTGTTCAGGACTGTACCCAGTCAGCATACATCTTCAGCTCTGTCTTCGAGTTTCAGATACTGAGTGATAGTGTCATCATTTATTAACAAGTGGAACACAGGTGTACCCCATAACTAAGTAATTCCACTCCTAGCTACAGATCCTAAAGAAACAAGTGCTTACTCCACTAAAAGCTAAATACATGTTCAGAGCAGCTTTATTCATAATAGCTCCAAACTTGAAACAACCCAAATGTTCATCAACTGCATAATAAATAAATAGTAAGATTGTGGTAGGCAGAATTCAAAGATGGCCCCATGATCTCTGTCCTCTAGTATTTCTCTTTTGACTGTTGGTTTCCATGCCAAAAGTTATAATTAAGATGTAATTGTCAGAGTGGGCAGTTAGTGAGGCTCTAACAGGATGCCTGGAGGCCAGCAAGGAGGAGGTCATGGGCAGCTGTGGGGAAGGTCAGAGGCCCGTCCTGGCAGCACTCCAAAACAAAGCCACAAGAAGCCAATCGAACCAGCACAAAACCCTGCTTCCAAGAAATCCCCGCCCCAAGAAATGAATATTCCACCCCCTTACTGACAACTGTCAATAAAAGAAACCCAAACCGCAGTAGGCAGCAGTGCACTGGTGCTCTCACATCTCGAAAATGTATCATTACTGTGTTGTGTCTGTCCTTGAATTCTTTATGTGACGAGACCAAGACCCTTTGGCGACATCTTTGGGACAGGCTGGGTCAAAGCCTCAGGGCCTGGGGTCTCCCAAGTTCACCCAGCAACATAATTAAGGTTACTAATTCGTTGGCCTTATGATAGGGAGATCCATCTCTGGGTGGGGCTAAACTACTTGCATGATCCCTTTAACAGTAGAATATTCTCTGGTGACAGAAGAGCTCTGTCTGGTGACAGAAGAACACGTCAGATTTGAAGCAAGAGGAGGATCTGACGCACATTTGCTGGCTTGTCCATGGAGAAGGGAACCTCGGGTAAAGGAATGCAGGCAACCTCTACAAGCTGAGGCCAATCGCCAGCTGGCAGCCAGCAAGGTGAGGAGAACCTCAGTTCTACCAGGAACTTCAATCCTACAACCACAAGAAATTAAATTTTGACAACTGTTTAAGACTCTTGTGTTTTTTAAATATACGGTGTAGATTTGGTGCCGTTTATATTACACACTCAAGTTTTCCTATTTGATTTTTTCTGATGTCCTGGTTCCTGACTGTGTTCTAGACAGATAATGTTGCCATTTATTCATTCAATAAATGTTCTCTGAGCACCTATGACATAGCCGGCCACTTTGCGAGGCACTAGAGATAAAACTGTGAAAAAGAACCACCTCTCTGTTTGCTGGAGTTTACATTCCATTAGGAAAGACAAACCGAAAGTAACATTAACAACAACAAAAGTGGGTAAGGAGGCAGGCAAATAAGGACCAGGTGACAGAAGTACTGCGAGGAAAACCAACCAGACCCTGAGGTATCAAATAAACGGAGGACCTATGAAGATAGAGTGGTAGGAGGTGAGGTAAACATCTAAGTGGAGTCCTGAAGAGTGAAAAGGAGTGAGCCATGCAAAGCCTAGAAGTGGGGACAGAAAGAGCACCTGACTCTGTTCAAAGGCCCTGATGTAGGGTAAGGTGTGGTCAAACAAATGAAAAGAGCCTGGAGTGGATCCAGCCAAATGAGAGAAGAGTGGTAAAAATTTAGGCTGGCAAGATAAGCCGGATCATGCAGGACAGGAGCTTGGATTTTAAGTGCAAAAGTCATGGAAGACTTTTAAGAAGAGACGTGAAAAGACTGGATTTAACTGGATTTATGTGTTAAGAAGCTCTGCTCCTGGGTGGTGAATGAGCTTAGGGAATGAAGGTGGAAGCAGAAAAGCCCAGTTGAAAGAAGAACGGGGGTGGAGGCTATTGCACTGGATCCAGAAAGACTTCCACCCAAGTATGTTACTGTATTCTTCAAGTTAACTTAACTTTGAAAAATACTCCTGAAAGCAAAACAGCTTAATCTTTATTTGTAAAAAAGTGCTTCAGTCCTTGGACAGATGTTTCTGGAGCTGTATGAAGAGCTGGGTATACACAGGAGTTTGTAGCTCACAGAGGGAGGCAGGAAAGAATTAGAACTTGGTGAAATAAAAGCCATAATGTTGGAGGCGTGTTAGGTATACTCCTGAAGGAAGTAGGAGAGCTCATTCTAAATCCAGTATTCGGTTTCCATGCATTACCTGTAACCCACAAAAGAATTCACTTCACAGATGCTCAGTGCCTATGAGGTGTCAGCCAGCAAACACATGATAAAGGGTGATACAATCGCAGAATTTGATAATGTGTCGTCCTGTTCCTTAACTGAACTAAAATCACGGAGGAAACAGCACAAAAGAGCACTTTTCCTATTAGCTTCACCATATTAGCAACAAGAGAAATAACAAAAATCGTCAACCACTTCTGTTGCAAAATAAACCCCAAAGCATAACCAAATACAATGACAAACGAATGGAGGAACCATTTAAATACCATGAGGAAACAGGCACATCCAGAATCGGCGCTCCTCTACCAGAGGAAGGGCAGGTATTCCCGGCAACAAGGCAGCCGACGGGGCACAGACACGGGACAGGCAGCACTGTTCTAAATTTTCAAAGACAACTACATGCAATGAATGGTCTTTAACTGGATCCCAGTTGGTGCAAATCAGTTGCAAAAGACGCCTGTAAGACAACTGAGGGAAGGGGAGCTAGGCGTTAGGTGCTTTGACGGACCGCTCCCGCAGTCAGTGTGGTAATGGTACTGCCGTCAGGATTCGCGTCCGTAAGACGCCGATTTCTGCAGACACACACTGGGGACTATTTAGGAATGGCAAGTCCTGATTCTTGTTACCTCCTTGGAAATATTCAGAGAAAAGAACACATGCGGGAAGTGCTTCACAGCGCTGACACGGGCTAAACAGAGGGGCGTGGGGGTGCGGCTGTCCACGGGGAGCAGGACCCCAGCCGCGCCCCCAGCCCCGCCCTCGGGGGGAGTCTCTCCCGCCCCGCCCGGGCTGCAGGAGTCCGGGGGCCAGGCCAGCGCCCACGGCTCCTCCCCGCCTACTCCAAGGCGCGGACCTTCCATCTTCCCGGGCCGAAACTACCTGCGGTCCAGGGCAACTTGGCACCGCGGCGGGTAGCAGCACCCCGGCAACCGAGCGGCCCCAGAGGCCGGAAGTGCGTCAGCCGCCTGCGCCCAGTCGCCTGCCGGGAGCTCTCCTGTCCTCTCTAGGACCCCGGAGGGCGCTGCGTCTCGGTGGCCACCTCGCCGCCCAGCTCCGGCTCCCGTGGGGGAGGGCCAGGCCTCGGAGTCAGGCGGCTTCGGAAACGCATTGGTCTCTCGGGTTCCACCGCTCGCCCTTGGTGTTGACAGCACCAAACGAGACGGTGGTTGTGGGGCTGAGAATACAGGGTTTTGTTGCAACTGTCTTCTGGATTCTCGGAGTCGAGGAGGAGACGCGGGCGGGTGAACAAGTACTACTTTAAGGCTGATGGGTACGTGCAATGAAATAAATGTTTTGTGAGTCAGCCTAGGCTGTAGTTACCGCACTGTACTTAGAGCACAGATACCTGTACTAAGCCGAATCGGCGGCCAAGAACACCGAGGCGAGCTGGCGGAGCTCGCGCGGAGCATCGGAGGAGCACCAGGGGAGGAGCGCGGGAGCATCGGGAGATGGAGGAGGAGCGGGGGAGCATCGGAGGAGGGCGGGGGAGGAGGGCGGGGGGTAGGAGCGCGGGAGCATCGGAGGACGAGGGAGGAGCGCGGGAGCATCGGAGGAGGGCGGGGGAGGAGGGCGGGGGAGGAGGGCGGGAGCATCGGAGGATGGAGGAGGAGCGCGGGAACTTGGAGGACGAGGGAGGAGCGCGGGAGCATCGGAGGAGGGCGGGGGAGGAGGGCGGGGGGTAGGAGCGCGGGAGCATCGGAGGACGAGGGAGGAGCGCGGGAACATTGGAGGAGGGGGGGAGCGCGGGAACATTGGAGGAGGGGGGGGAGCGCGGGAACATTGGAGGAGGGGGAGGAGCGCGGGAACATCGGAGGAGGGGGGAGGAGCGCGGGGACATTAGAGGACGAGGGAGGAGCGCGGGAACATTAGAGGATGAGGGAGGAGCGCGGGAGCATCGGAGGAGGGCGGGGGAGGAGGGCGGGAGCATCGGGAGATGGAGGAGGAGCACGGGAACATTGGAGGAGGGCGGGGGGTAGGAGCGCGGGAGCATCGGAGGACGAGGGAGGAGTGCGGGAACATTGGGGGAGGGGGGAGGAGCGCGGGAACATCGGAGGAGGGGGGAAGAGGGCGGGGGCATCGGAGGATGGAGGAGGAGCGCGGGAACTTGGAGGACGAGGGAGGAGCGCGGGAGCATCGGAGGAGGGGGGAGGAGGGCGGGGGCATCGGAGGAGGGCGGGGGGAGGAGCGCGGGAACATCGGAGGAGGGGGGGAGGAGCGAGGGAACATCGGAGCAGGGGGGGAACATGGGAGCATGCTCAATCTCACAACCCTGAGATCATGACCTGAGCTGAAATCAAGAGTCAGACACATAAATGACTGAGCAACCCAGGTGCCCCTGATCAAAAACATTTTATTTGGGTAAACCTCTATCAAGTTTCTTTCAGGGGTGCCTGGGTGGCTCAACTGGTTGAGCCTCAACTCTTGGTTTTGGCTCAGGTCATGATCTCATGGGTCATGGGATCAAGCCCTGCATGGGGCTCAGTGTTCAGTGGGGAGTCTGCTGGAGATTCTCTCCCTCTGCTCCTCCCCCCAAAAGCTCTCTCTCTCTCAAATAAATAAATCTTAAAAAAAAAAAATAAATTAAAAATGGGCATTAGACATGAATGGACATTTCTCCAAAGAAGACATACAAATGACCAACAGACACATGAAAAGATGCTCAACGTCACTCATCATCAGAGAAATGCAAACCAAAACCATATCATGTCATATCTGTCAGAATGGCTAAACTCAAAAACATAAGAAACAACAAATGTTGGCGAGGATGTGGAGAAAAGGAACCCTTGTGCACTGTTGGTGGGAATGTAAATTGGCATAGTCACTGTGGAAAACAGTATGCAGGCACCTTGAAAAATTAAAAATAGAACTACTGGGTATTTGCCCAAAGAAAATGAAAACAGTAATTCAAAAAGATAGATGCACCTTTATGTTTATAGCAGCATTGTTTACAACAGCCAATATATGGAAGCAGCTCAAGTGTCCACTGATAGATGAATGGTTAAAGAAGTGGTGTGTACACACACACACACACAATGGAATGTCGCTCAACCATAACAAAGAATGAAATCTTGCCATTTGCAATGATATGGATGGATCTAGAGGGTATAACGTTAAGTGAAAAAAGTCAGAGAAACACAAATACCAAATGATTTCACACTCATATGTGGAATTTAAGAAACAAATGATCAGGGAGGAGTAGGAGACCTAGATTTCGTCTGGTCTCAGGAATTCAGCTGAATAGGGATCAAACCATTCTGAACACCTACGAACTCAACAGGAGATCGAACAGGAGAGTAGCAACAACTCTCTGAACAGAGAAACGACCACTTACTGGAAGGTAGGGCGTGCGGAGAAGTGAATCCGAGGCGATATTCGGGAGGATAGACGGCGGGGGAGGGGCCTCCGCCGGCCGCTTCTGGCAAGTGATAGAGCCGCGGAGCACAAAATCGGACCTTTTAGAAGTTGGCTCGGCGGAGGGACGTCGCTGCAGTGGCTAAGCAGGGGGTGGAATCCTCCCAGGACAGTGTGGTCTCAGGACCCTTGGGGTCACAGAGAGACCGGGGGTGCCTGAGTGCGGCAGAGCTCCCAGGGATCAGAACAGGGAAGCCGGCTGCAGATACGGAGCAGAGTCGCGGGGTCTCAGCTCGGGGTTGCCATAAACTGTGATCTGCGGCCCAGTCGGGGCACGGCTCCCCCAGCAGGGACCCAACAAGCAGCAGATCTGGGGAGACTCCCCTTCCTTCCCGGGGAGGAGCGGTGCCGGAACGCACCGCAGGGATCTGCTGGGTTTGGAGACTCTGCGCGGCGTCGGGTGCCAGAGATAGCAGCGCTCGGTCACAGGCCGGGTGAGCACGGAGTGCGGCCGGAGACCGGGGACACGGGAGTGACTGCTTTTCTCTGGGGGCACACTGAGGAGCGGGGCCCCGAGTTCTCAGCTCCTCCGAGTGGAGATTGGGAGGCCACCATTTTCGCCCTGGTCCTCCAAAGCTGTACCGAGAGCTTGCAGGGAACAAAAGCTCCTGAGAGCAAACCGGAGCAGCTTGCTTAGCCCGGACGGACAAGGGCGGGGCAATTCCGCCTCTGCCAAAGACATTTGGAAACCATAGCAACAGGCCCCTCCCCCAGAAGATCAGCACAAACAGCCAGCAAGCCAAGACCAAGTTGATCGATCAAGGACAATAGGAGAACTCCAGCGCTAGGCGAATACTGCACATAGATTCATGGCTTTTTTTTTTTTTTTACCATGATTCATTATTTCATCAAAGTTAATTTTTGTTGACTGTTTTTTTTTATTTTTCTTTTTCCCTTTTTCAACCAACATCTTATAAATCCCTTTAAAAAAAAAAACATTTTTTATTTTTCATTTTTAGAGTCATATTTTATCCCTTCATAGTAGTTACCCTTATTTTTGGCATATATATATAAGTTGTTCTCTCTTTAAAATTTTGAGGTACAGTTTCCTCTAACAGATCAAAATATACCCTAAATCACTAGTGTATGCCTTTGTTCTAGTCTCCTGCCTGATCACATTCTCTCCCTTTTTCCTTTTTTTTTTCTTTTTCTTAAATCTTTCTTTTTTCAAACAACTTATCTTACCAAGTCCTTTTATAAAATCTTTTATAATTTTCATCTTTACAGTCATCTTCCATCCCTTCATTGTATCAACCCTTATTTTGTACATATATGTCTTTCTTCCTTTAAAATCTTAGGAGGCACTTTTTTCGAACAGACCAAAATACGCCCAAAATCTAGTGTGTGGCACTGATCTATGCACTAGCCTGATCATATTTGATCATATTCTGCCTTTTTTGTATTGTTTTGTTTTTGTTTTTATCTTTTTTTTTTCTTTTTCTCTTTCTTTCCCTTTCTTTTCCCCTGGTTTCAGGTCTTTTCTGATTTGTATACAGTATATTTGCTGGGGACGTTGTAAACCTGTTAGCATTTTGTTCTCTCATTCATCTCTTCTCCTCTGGACAAAATGACAAGACGAAAGAAATCACCTCAGCAAAAAGAACAAGAGGTAGTACCGTCAGCCAGGGACCTACTCAATACGGACATTAGTACGATGTCGGACCTAGAGTTCAGAATCATGACTTTAAAGATACTAGCTGGGCTTGAAAAAAGCGTGGAAGTTATTAGAGAAACCCTTTCTGGAGAAATAAAAGAACTAAAATCTAACCAAATCGAAATCAAAAAGGCTATTGATGAGGTGCAATCAAAAATGGGGGCACTAAATGCTAGGATAAATGAGGCAGAAGAGAGAATCAGCGATATAGAAGACCAAATGATGGAAAATAAAGAGGCTGAGAAAAAGAGAGAGAAACAACTACAGGATCACGAGGGCAGAATTCGAGAGATAAGTGATATGATAAGACGAAACAACATTAGAATAATTGGGATCCCAGAAGAAGAAGAGAGAGAGAGGGGGGCAGAAGGTATATTGGAGCAAATTATAGCAAAGAACTTCCCTAATGTGAGGAAGGAAACAGGCATTAAAATCCAGGAGGCACAGAGAACCCCTCTCAAAATCAATAATAATAGGTCAACACCCCGACATCTAATAGTAAAACTTACGAGTCTCAGAGACAAAGAGAAAATCCTGAAAGCAGCTCGGGAGAAGAGATATGTAACCTACAATGGTAGAAACATTAGATTGGCAACAGACCTATCCACAGAGACCTGGCAGGCCAGAAAGGACTGGCAAGATATCTTCAGAGCACTAAACGAGAAAAATATGCAGCCAAGAATACTATATCCAGCTAGGCTATCATTGAAAATAGAAGGAGAGATAAAAAGCTTCCAGAACAAACAAAAACTAAAGGAATTTGCAAACACGAAACCAGCCCTCCAAGAAATATTGAGAGGGGTCCTCTAAGCAAAGAGAGAACCTAAAAGCAGCAAAGAGCAGAAACGAACACAGACAACAGACAGTTAACAGTCACCTTACAGGTAATACAATGGCACTAAATTCATACCTTTCAATAGTTACCCTGAATGTAAATGGGCTAAATGCCCCAATCAAAAGACACAGGCTATCAGATTGGATTAAAAAACAAGACCCATCAATATGCTGTCTGCAAGAGACTCATTTTACACCCAAAGACACCCCCAGATTGAAAGTGAGGGGGTGGAAAACCATTTACCATGCTAATGGACACCAAAAGAAAGCTGGGGTGGCAATCCTTATATCAGACAAACTAGATTTTAAAACAAAGACTGTAATAAGAGATGAGGAAGGACACTATATCCTACTTAAAGGGTCTATCCAACAAGAAGATCTAACAATTGTAAATATCTATGCCCCGAACATGGGAGCAGCCAATTATATAAGGCAATTAATAACAAAAGCAAAGAAACACATTGACAACAATACAATAATAGTGGGGGACTTTAACACCCCGCTGACTGAAATGGACAGATCATCTAAGCAAAAGATCAACAAGGAAATAAAGACTTTAAATGACACATGGGACCAAATGGACTTCACAGACATATTCAGAACATTCCATCCCAAAGCAAAGGAATACACATTCTTCTCTAGTGCCCATGGAACATTCTCCAGAATTGATCACATCCTAGGTCACAAATCAGGTCTCAATCGGTACCAAAAGATTGGGATCATTCCCTGCATATTATCGGACCACAATGCTTTGAAACTAGAACTCAACCACAAGAGGAAAGTCGGAAAGAACTCAAATACATGGAGGCTAAAGAGCATCCTACTAAACAATGAATGGGTCAACCAGGAAATTAAAGAAGAATTAAAAAAATTCATGGAAACCAATGAAAATGAAAACACAACTGTTCAAAATCTTTGGGATACAGCAAAGGCAGTCCTGAGAGGAAAGTATATAGCAATACAAGCCTTTCTCAAGAAACAAGAAAGGTCTCAAATACACAACCTAACCCTACACCTCAAGGAGCTGGAGAAAGAACAGCAAATAAAGCCTAAACCCAGCAGGAGAAGAGAAATCATAAAGATCAGAGCAGAAATCAATGAACTAGAAACCAAAAGAACAGTAGAACAGATCCACAAAACTAGGAGTTGGTTCTTTGAAAGAATTAACAAGATTGATAAACCCCTGGCCAGACTGAGCAAAAAGAAAAGAGAAATGACCCAAATCAACAAAATCATGAATGAAAGAGGAGAGATCACAACCAACACCAAAGAAATACAAACAATTATAAGAACATATTATGAGCAACTCTATGCCAGCAAATTAGATAACCTGGAAGAAATGGGTGCATTCCTAGAGATGTATCAACTACCAAAATTGAACCAGGAAGAAATAGAAAACCTGAACAGACCTATAACCACTAAGGAAATTGAAGCAGTCATCAAAAATCTCCCAAGAAACAAAAGCCCAGGGCCAGATGGCTTCCCAGGGGAATTCTATCAGACATTTCAAGAAGAATTAATACCTATTCTCCTGAAACTGTTCCAAAAAATAGAAATGGAAGGGAAACTTCCAAACTCATTTTATGAGGCCAGCATTACCTTGATCCCAAAACCAGACAAAGACCCCATCAAAAAAGAGAATTACAGACCAATATCCTTGATGAACATGGATGCAAAAATTCTCACCAAAATACTAGCCAATAGGATCCAACAGTACATTAAAAGGATTATTCACCACGACCAAGTGGGATTTATTCCTGGGCTGCAAGGCTGGTTCAACATCCGCAAATCAAGCAACGTGATACAATACATTAACAAAAGAAAGAACAAGAATCATATGATCCTCTCAATAGATGCAGAAAAAGCATTTGACAAAGTACAGCATCCTTTCTTGATCAAAACTCTTCAGAGTATAGGGATAGAGGGTACATACCTCAATATCATAAAAGCCATCTATGAAAAACCTACAGCGAATATCATTCTCAATGGGGAAAGGCTGAGAGCTTTTCCCCTAAGGTCAGGAACGCGGCAGGGATGTCCACTATCACCACTGCTATTCAACATAGTATTAGAAGTCCTAGCGACAGCAATTAAACAACAAAAAGAAATCAAAGGCATCCAAATCGGCAAAGAGGAAGTCAAACTCTCACTCTTTGCAGATGATATGATACTGTATGTGGAAAACCCAAAAGACTCCACCCCAAAACTGCTAGAACTCATACAGGAATTCAGTAAAGTAGCAGGATATAAAATCAATGCACAGAAATCAGTGGCATTCCTATACACCAACAACAAGACAGAAGAGAGACAAATCAAGGAGTCGATCCCATTTACAATTGCACCCAAAACCATTAGATACCTAGGAATAAATCTAACCAAAGAGGCAAAGGATCTGTACTCAGAAAACTATAAAATACTCAGGAAAGAAATTGAAGAAGACACAAAGAAATGGAAAAACGTTCCATGCTCATGGATTGGGAGAATCAACATTGTGAAGATGTCAATGCTACCTAGAGCAATCTACACATTCAATGCAATCCCCATCAAAATACCATCCACTTTTTTCAAAGAAATGGAACAAATAATCCTAAAATTTGTATGGAACCAGAAGAGACCCAGAATAGCCAGAGGAATACTGAAAAAGAAAAGCAAAGCTGGCGGCATCACAATTCTGGACTTCCAGCTCTATTACAAAGCTGTCATCATCAAGACAGTATGGTACTGGCACAAAAACAGACACATCGATCAATGGAACAGAATCGAGAGCCCAGAAATGGACCCTCAACTCTATGGTCAACTTATCTTTGACAAAGCAGGAAAGAATGTCCAATGGAAAAGAGACAGTCTCTTCAACAAATGGTGTTGGGAAAATTGGACAGCCACATGCAGAAGAATGAAACTGGACCATTTCCTTACACCACACACAAAAATAGACTCCAAATGGTTGAAAGACCTAAACGTGAAACAGGAGTCCATCAAAATCCTAAAGGAGAACACAGGTAGCAACCTTTTCGACCTTAGCCGCAGCAACTTCTTCCTAGAAACATCGCCAAAGGCACGGGAAGCCAGGGCAAAAATGAACTATTGGGATTTCATCAAGATAAAAAGCTTTTGCACAGCAAAAGAAACAGTCCACAAAACCAAAAGACAACCGACAGAATGGGAGAAAATATTTGCAAATGACATATCAGATAAAGGGCTAGTATCCAAAATCTATAAAGAACTTATCAAACTCAACACCCAAAGAACAAATAATCCAATCAAGAAATGGGCAGAAGACATGAACAGACATTTCTCCAAAGAAGACATCCAAATGGCCAACAGGCACATGAAAAAGTGCTCAACATCGCTCGGCATCAGGGAAATCCAAATCAAAACCTCAATGAGATACCACCTCACACCCGTCAGAATGGCTAAAATTAACAAGTCAGGGAACGACAGATGTTGGCGGGGATGTGGAGAAAGGGGAACCCTCCTACACTGTTGGTGGGAATGCAAGCTGGTGCAACCCCTCTGGAAAACAGTATGGAGGTTCCTCAAACAGTTGAAATTAGAGCTACCGTTCGATCCAGCAATTGCACTACTGGGTATTTACCACAAAGATACAAATGTAGGGACCCGAAGGGGTACGTGTACCCCAATGTTTATAGCAGCAATGTCCATCATAGCCAAACTGTGGAAAGAGCCAAGATGCCCATCGACAGATGAATGGATAAAGAAGAGGTGGTATATATACACAATGGAATATTATGCAGCCATCAAAAGGAATGAGATCTTGCCATTTGCAACGACGTGGATGGAACTGGAGGGTGTTATGCTGAGTGAAATAAGTCAATCAGAGAAAGACATGTATCACATGACCTCACTGACATGAGGAATTCTTAATCTCAGGAAAGAAACTGAGTGTTACTGGAGTGGTTGGGGGGTGGGAGGGATCGGGTGGTTGGGTGATAGACATTGGGGAGGGTATGTGCTATGGTGAGCACTGTGAATTGTGCAAGACTGTTGAATCACGGATCTGTACTTCTGAAACAAATAACGCAACATATTTTAAGAAAAAAGAAAAAGAAGAAGATAGCAGGAGAGGAAGAAAAGGGGAGTATGTCAGAGGGGGAGACGAACCATGAGAGATGATGGACTCTGAAAAACAAACTGAGGGTTCTAGAGGGGAGGGGGGCAGGGGGATGGGTTAGCCTGGTGATGGGTATTGAGGAGGGCACGTTCTGCGTGGAGCACTGGGTGTTATGCACAAACAATGAATCATGGAACACTGCACCAAAAACTAATGATGTAATATATGGTGATTAACATAACAATAAAAAAATTAAAAAAAAAAGAAACAAATGATCAAAGAAAAAAAAGACAAAAAAACCCACACTCTTAAATATAGAGAACAAAGGTGGGTGGAAGGATGGGTGAAGCAGGTGAAGGGGATTAAGGGCACACTTATTGTGATGAGCATTGAATAATGTATAGAATTGTTGAGTGACTACATTGTACACTTGAAACTAATATAACAATGTACAGTAATCATACTGGCATTAAACAAATAAATAAAAACCCATGGAGATCTAAAATGCACATGGAACATTCTTCAAGACAGATTTATGGTAAGTCATAAAACAAGCAGTAAATTTCAAATGATTGAAATCATACAGAGTATGTTCTCCAACCACACTGGAATTAAATTAGAAATGAATAATGAAATTTGGGGAATTCACATATATTTGGAAATTAGACAACACACTCCTAAGTAATCAATGAGTCAAAGAAGAAACTTCAAGGGAAATTAGAAAATACTTTGAGATGACTGATAACAAAACAACATACCAAAATATATGGGATGTAGCTAAAGCCATGCTTAGTGGGAAATTGATAGCTGTAAGCGCCTGTATCAAAAAAGAAAGATCTCAAATCAATAGCCTATCCTCTCAATGTAAGAAACTAGATAAAGAACAAACTAAACTCAAAGCAAGTAGAATGAAGGAAAATAGTGGGTACTCCTGAGAAGATTTGCATTTGCCTCTGTCAGGTAGGTAGGGGAATACTTTAAACTGAATTCATGATTTGAGACTTTTTGGCCCATCTTGGTTTTGTGAATTTGGAATGCAAATGCGTGCAAAAGCAGGCTTGTAGTTACAATTCTCAGGCACTGTTGTGTTGTGTTGTGTTCTGTTCTGTTCATACCAAGGCAACTTCCTTTACAGTCTGCTAGAGGTAGATGTAGGTAGGAGTAGGGTTACTTTTGGTTCACCGCTGCCACCGCCCTATGGAAACTGGGTTTATCAAAGAAGGACCTCTTATCAGATGCTTACCTTAGGCAGGCCAGCGGCTTTGCCTTATACTTTCAGGACCATCAGACTGAAGATGAAATTGTTGTTTGGCAAAAGGTCTCAGGATAAAAATCAACTTAAGTATCTGATTGCCTCTCTGCATTTTCACTTCTACTTTGATTTTAAGTTGAGATTCCTTACTATTTTATCAGCTCTGCAATGCTTTTAAGAATTTACTTGTAAATAATGTATGCTGCATGGGTTGTTTTTACTAAGAGAATGGGTCTGAATAATTAAGATTCATGTTTCAGAAATGGAAAAATACCCCTTCTTTTATAAACCCACTGAAATCATGTGTTTATGCTTGGCGTTCCATTGAAACTTCTTGACCTCCACATTCCCAACTCTAGTGATAAATTGTCACCCTAGACTCTTGGCAACATTTCACATTTTTAAATACGCCTTCTTCCTTGAAACACACTCTTCTTTGGGGCACCACTCTCATAGTTTTCCCACCTTGTTTACTGCATCATTTCCATATGGATCCTATCTATATCATTTCACTCTCTAAATGTTGGGATGTTAGAGTTCAGTCATTGCTTCTTGTAGTGAATCTATTGCTTGATGGTCAGTTCCTTCTGTCACAAGTGAGGCACTCATTCCCCCTGCTGCTTACAATGACTGAGAAGCTCTTGATACACGTCCTTCACCACAATGACAACTCCATAGCTCAAGATCAGGTCCCCAAACATGGCATCTCACGTTCAGTGGCCAATCATTGCTGAGGGGTATATGCAACTTTGACTCCTTGCTTTGAGGCAAGACAACTCTGAAGGACAATTGCTCTGGTTTCAGAGCTCCTTGTAGAATTAGTTGATGTCTCTGTTCAACTTCCCTCTCCACCCAATAGTGCTTCTCTACAGCACTCACTCAATAAATTTCTTGCACATACATCTCAGAATCTCTTACCTAGAGAATTGAACCTACATTTGATATTGGAAATGATCCTAGGAAGTAGTTTCAAAAATGGGATTTGGGAGTTGGAGACCTGATGTGAACTGGTGATGAGAATCCGGGGCAAGGGCATAGGGCAACACCCATAGCCCTGATAGGAGGTTGCAGTACAATTGTTAAAAACTTCAATGGTGGTGAGAGTAGAATACTTGTGGGAGGTAATAAATTTTGGGGTGCGTTATTTCAGGTGAGGTGAATCTAGGATTTGATTTTATTTATCTTACAAACTAAAAACTAGCCTGTTAATGTTTCATGGATGGTCTCAAAGACATAAGACTTCAGTGTCAGAAACAAAGGACTTCATTATTCATAGAGAGCAAGCAGCATGAATATTCATACATGTGCCAGTTCCACTTGCCCCCAACTCTGAAAGAAGTTACAAGATGGATCCAGATGGATGAGATGCACACAGTGAGTCTATGTTGCATCTCGGGGGTGGGGGAGACCTAAGCTTAGGGAATCTGCCACCTTTTAAAATTTTTTTTTAATTTTTAATTTTTATGTATTTATTTGACAGAGAGAGACACAGCGAGAGAGGGAACACAAGCAGGGGGAGTGGGAGAGGGAGAAGCAGGCCTCCCGCAGAGCAGGGGGCCCGATGCGGGGCTCGATCCCAGGACCCCGGGACCATGACCTGAGCCGAAGGCAAGACGCTTAATGACTGAGCCACCCAGGCGCCCCAGGAATCTGCCACTTTTATAGTATGTAGTTATCTAAGTTTACACTTTGTCTAGAGGAAAATGTCACCTCATTTCTCAAAGTTACAAGCTGCATAAACTCTCAGAAATAGCTTGGCCAAAAGAACGGTCAGGGTTTTGCACTGGTGGCCACTGATGTATTAAAGGAAGGCAGTGAAATTCTGAGGGTGATTAACCACTAATATAAGGTAAAGTGTGAAATCCAGAGGGCTTCTTTGGCACCATATAAAGTCTTATCTCCTTCAGCCAGAAGGCAGAAAAAGCAGAGGATCAGATCCAGGACTTAATTGAAAGAGTAGCAGAGCTCCAAACAAGGATATTATCAAACCTGGTAGGTATGCTAAGCCACTGCCAGAGAGCTGACTGAGAAGGACTGTAACTCTGAGACTTCAGACAAGGATAGCTCAGTCAAAGCCTCAAGAGTCATGGATCCTCAGATTCCTCAATGAACCCTATGGGCCTGCAGAATTATTCCATTATGCCCAGTTAAAAGCTAGTGTTGCTTGAAGATGATGTCGAGGTTCTGCTCAGCAAGACATCATATGTCTCTTCAGGATCTATCCACATCCACATCGGGCCACTAGGTCAGTTCCTAGCGTTATATGCAGCAAAAGCTGGTTGGGGCAGCACTGGGGGTCTGTTAAGGAAGGGAAGAGACTATATGTCACCACGTGGGGAAATTTGTGCTTTCTACCCTCCGAGTCTGGAAGCCTCAGTTCCTGGATGCTTCTGCCTTGAGAAAGAGGGAGACTGTAAACTTAAAGGTAGGGCTGGCACCCAGACATTTAAGCCTCCTTTTTCCAAGACTCCAGCAGACGAGGAGAGGAGTAACCACCCAGGCAGGAATTGATGGTCTCACCATCAGGAGGTAGGAGTGCCGTTACACAATGAAGACAGGGAACAAAAAGTTTGTCACTCAGGTGATCCACTTGAGTGGATGTGTCTTGGTTCTTTGCTGAGCAATTTTTATAAAAAATGGACAAATACAACAGCTATCGCCTGAGAGGAGCGTGGTGACCAGAAGTTTAGACCTATCAGGGATGAATGTATGGGTCCCCCGCCAGGAATGCCCCCCAGATCATCAGAGCGAGTAGTCAAGGATGAGGGGAATCTAGAATGGGTGGTAGAGGAGGGGGAAGATGAATATTCTTTATGACTTTAAGACGTGCTATGTCAGCAGGGGCTGCAATTCTTCCTACTCATCTACCCTTATAAGCTTGCCCCAGGAAGAGAGGGAAATTCTGGTGTAGTTGTTCCTACTTCTTATTATAGCACACAAATAGATCGGAAGGTTCAAGGGTAGACTGTGGTACATGCTCTGCTTCTGTACCCAAAATGAGGCATTTTCTTCCCCAGCTGTTTGGAGAATTGATAGACAACGGCTCCTAGTTGAGTCTGTGGGAATTGCCCCCTTAAAAAGAGTTGCCTCACACAAGGGTATTCTCTACTCCCAGACACCTTGCACCAAGGCAGGGCAATTCTAAAGGACCATCCCAGCTCATGAGCTTCTGATAAGATCAGCTGGAGCCTCTCTTATAACCATATCACAGTTCAATTGCTCTGCCTGGTCCTGTTTCCTTAATCTCCTCATGAGTCTTATTCCTGAAGATATATTTCAGTAAAATTCCTGCATACAAATCTTGGAGCCTTAGGTCAGCTTCCTGCAAACCTGATCTATAACAATTCCCTTTTCCTCTCTCTATACTAACTTTCTATGTGATCTCACACACCTTCATGGATCTAGATGCTATCTTTCTGCTTCTGAGTCTCAAATTCATATCTCCAGCTGCCTTCGCAATATTTCTACTTCAGGGTACACTCAGAAATCAGTCAGAGTACACTCAGGGAAAAGAAAGTACTCTAGGCATATCACATACCAGTAATTTAATACAGGGATTGAGTTACAAGATGGTGATGGGAAGCTGAGGAGTTGGGATGCATTGCCTTCTCAGTGTCGGTGTGCTCACCAGCCTGGAAGCTCCCTGAACTCTACATCTGGGATGTTATGGAGGCTTCCTCGTGTAGCCATGATGAATTATCAACTCCATTTCCAATATTAACCCCATTTCTCCATTATTAACTCTCTGGAGAAGTGGGAGATGGGTTGAAAATTCCAAGCTTCTAATCATGGCTTGGTCTGTCTGGTAACAAGCCCCCATCCAGGAGCCCACCCAGAATCACCTCAGTAGAACAAGAGATGCTCCTAATGTTCTTATCACTTAGGAAATTACGAGGGTTTTAGGAGCTCTCTGCCAGGAACCAGGGGCAGAGACCAACTACCTATTATCTCACAACCCCTGGCTTCCTTGCTGTTTCCTCTACCAGGAACACTCTTATCCAGATATGCACTCCATATCCAGATATGGCTAACTCCATCTCCTTCAGATTTCAGCCAAAATATCACCTCCTCAATGTGATTTACACTGACTTCTCCACCTGATATTTTATCTAGCCCCCTCCCGTGCCAGGACTTCTAATCTCTCTACCCTGATTTTGTTCTTTTTTCTTTTATCATGGTGCTCATCAGCTTCCATTTACCATTCTACTTTATATATTATTCTGTTTAAATTTTGGTTTTTGTTTGTCTTTTTTTGGGGGGGGGGTGTCAATCCCCACTGGAACATTAGCTCTATGAGGGCAGGGATCTTTGTCTCTTTTCTGTGTGTGTGTGTGGGGGGGACACTTTTGTATCCTGAGCATCAAAAGCTGTCTAGCCTAGAATAGTATTCAATAAACACTCTTGTTTAAGTTCAAAGCTCTTACAAGGTAAATACTTTGAAGCTGCTGGGCTAGTATGCATATCATTTTCAACTTTAATATATATTTCAAAGTTGCTTTTTAAGTGAGTACAGTAATTCATACCCCTACCAACTGTGTATGAGCATTCCATTTTTTTCCACAAATGTTATTGTTAAGGTGTGGGTATGATATGGTTTTAAACTGGCCTTTCCTTAATTACTAATGATTCAGCGTATTTGCCTATGTTTACTGGTCATGCAAGATTCCACCTCTGTGAATTGCCTGTGCACTTTTTTTGTCATTTTTTTTGTTTGGTTGCAGGCTTTTTTCCCCTTATTTATTTATGGATATTCATTATATATTCAGTGTACTGAAACTTTGTTGGTTATACATGTTGCAAATATCTTCTCTCAGTCATTTGCTTAACTTTCCCACTAGTTTCTGGTGTTTTTAAATATAGTTTTAATTTTTAATAAGGCCAAATTTATTTATTATCTATTACTCCTTCACAGTCTATGCATTTTAAAGCAAATCCTGCTCTACTTGAGGTCACAAAGAAATGATCCTAAGTTTTCTTTTAAAAGTATTAAAGTTTTGGGGCACCTGCGTAACTCGGTTGAGCATCCAACTCATGATTTCAGCTCAGGTCACCATCTCAGGGTTGTGGGATGGAGGCCCAAGATGGGCTCCATGTTCAGCAGAGAGTCTCCTTGTCCCTCTCCCTCTGCTCCTACCGTGCTTGTGTTCCCTCTCTCAAATAAATACATAAAATCTTTTTTAAAAAAAAAGTATTAAAGTTTCACTTTTTGACTTTTAAGACTTTACTCTTGGGGCACCTAGGTGGCTCAGTCGGTTAAGTGTCTGCCTTCCACTCAAGTCATGATCTTGGGGTCCCGAGATAGAGCCCCTAGTTGGTCTCCCTGCTCATCAGGAGAGTCTACTTCTCCCTTTCCCTCTGCCTCTACCCCTGCTCATGTGCACGCTCTCTCTCTTTCTCTGTCTCGCTTGGTTGCTCACTCTCTCTCAAATAAATAAAATCTTTAAAAAAAAAAGAAGTAAAATTAAAAAGAACAGTTAATTTCCATGGAACACATTCTTGGGATTTTGCTTGACTTTGCATTTGTATACTAACTTAGGAATATCATAATGACATCTTTATGATACTGAGTCCTTCTATACACAGACATGATATATAACTCCATTACCTACACTTAATAAATAAAAGTTTATAAAATGTTTCCATTAAGGTACCTCATGTATTTCTTCACTCTTGTACTAGCTGTCTTCCCCCCCCATTTTTAAATTTGAGTGTAGCTGACACAGACTGTTACATTAGTTTCAGGTGTACAACATAGTACAACTTTATACATGCGGCTGTGCTTACCACAAGTGTGGCTGCCATGTGTCCCCACACATCACTACTACAATACCATTGACCATATTCTCTGCCTTGTGCCTTTGATTCCCTTCGCTTCTTGATTCCGTAACTGGAAGCAGTACCTCCTACTGCCCTTCACGCAACTGCTGTCTTTTACAATCGTGTTTCCTAACTTGTGCTGGGGATAGGAAATGAAATTGTGATTATACATTTTTAAAAATTACCCCACCTCGGGGCGCCTGGGTGGCTCCGTCAGTTAAGCGTCTGCCTTGGGCTCGGGTCATGATCCCAGGGTCCTGGGATCGAGCCCCGCATCGGGCTCCCTGCTCCGCGGGGAGCCTGGCTCTCCCTCTGCCTGCCGCTCCCCTTGCTTGTGCTCAGTCTCTTTCTGACAAATAAAGAAATAAAATCTTTAAAAAGGTAAAACAAAACAAAACTACACGACCTTGCCATACTCTCTTATTAATCATTATAATTTGAGTATTAGATGAACTTTTCTCTGCAAACAATTCAGCGTGCTGCTTAACAATTATGTATAATTCATGCTTTCGTTACGCAACACAATCAGCTCTAAAACTTAAAATACATTAAAAACAGCAAGACTCCAGGTCTCACCCTCGTCCTCCTTTTCACTCAGTTTCTAACCATTCACCTCTCCCAGGTAACCAATTATTAATTTTCTTACGTATTTTCCCAGGGTTTCTTTCTGACTGCACAGGAAAATACAAGTCCTCTTTCCTTCCTTCTATTTGCCAATGCAGCCAGCTGCAGCCGGAGGTCCCTCGCCGACCGCCGGACACCGGCTTCGCGCCCGCAGCACGGCCAGCGCGCGAGGCGCACAGGTGGCGGGGAGACCACCGAGGGCCGGCCCGGCGGCGGCTAGAGCGGCCCGGGAGTCGTCTGCGCAGCCGCAGCCCGGCCGGGCCGGCCCCGCCCCTGGCGCCGGGCGGCTAGTTTCAGGGCGTGGGGGGGTGTCCACGGAGCGTCCCTCGGGGGCTCCGGGCGCCAGTGCGGCGGCCCTGCGTCTGGCTCGGGGTGCGGAAGTGCCCCCTCCCCTCCCCGGGGCGGCCGTGCCCGCCTCCGGGCTCGGGCCGCCGCCTCCCCGCGTTTGCGGACGGGATACTCGGGTCACACGCACACGCCAGCCGCCAGGATGGGGCCCGCGCAGTTTGGCTCCGTCTGTGGACAAGGTCAGTGGCGAGGTCTCTGAGTTCCCCTGTGGTACTGGACTGGAGCCGCTCTTCGCAGTCGGCCTGCCTCGTTCCATTCCTGCCCCTGCCACGTCCTGGCTGGGTGGCTTTGGGCTGGTCCCTTCACCTCTCTGTGCCTCAGTCGACTGCTCTGTAAAATGGGAAGAATGAGGTCGCCTAACTCACGGGCTTGTGAGCATTCCGCGAGTTACTCTGCGTGAGGCCCCTAAAATAGTGCCAGGCACAGCGTAAGGGCGGTTTCAAGATTTGCCATGATTGGGGCGCCTGGCTGGCTCAGTCGTTAAGCGTCTGCCTTCGGCTCAGGTCATGGTCCCGGGGTCCTGGGATCGAGCCCCGCATCGGGCTCCCCGCTCCGCGGGAGGCCTGCCTCTCCCTCCTCTGCTGCTCCCCCTGCTTGTGTTCCCGCTCTCGCTGGGTCTCTCTCTGTCAATTAAATACGTAAGTAAATAAAATCTTAAAAAAAAGTTTTGCCATGATTATTGCTGTGGTTCTAATTATGACAGCACATTTATTTTTAATGAGTGGTCTTGGCTTTTCTGACGTTTCTTTAAATCTTATCTTTCATCAGTTCTCTTTGTAATGGATGATTTCTCTATTTTAGGAGGGAAAGGAGCCTGTCCCTAAGCAAAGACCCAAACTGGCTTGTGTTGTGTGTTGTGACGCTTAAGCTCCCCAAGGCCTTACAATCTGGGGATGCCTTTTCCTTGGGGCCGCCTGGATTTAGCAGGAGCAAGGATGGTTTTTAACAGTGAAGGTCTAGGGCCCCAGGTGTTATAAATCACGGCCCGGCCCAGTGCTGGACACGTGCCAGTGTTTGAGCTCCAGGAGAGTCCTGAGTCCCAGCCTGATGTATTTCAGGACTTAACTTCTGTGTTTCCACGTGTTACCCTAAGTGTGGGAAACTGAGTTCATACTGACACCGGTAACTCCAATCCAAATTACAGGGTTCACATCAGATTGCTTTTTTCCCTATTTGTAACTCTCTTCTCTGATCATGAGCAACTTTGCTCTCATTCACTTCCATACATTTCCTTATTTGATCAACACTTCCTGTTTATAACAAGTCTCCCAATCCAGTGCCTTCTCACCCCATTCCCTTGGGCTAAAACCCCAAATAGGACAGGTGGTGACACGTGCATGGGGACGTGGAATAGGTGGTGGTGGTTTTCCTGTCATTCCTGCCTCCCCACCACCATGACACCCTCCTCACACCACCTGGGCTCCAAAGTGGCTGAGCTGTGGCGCTCTCCCACCTCCCATGACCCCACCTAAATGCTTTTACGCTGTGTTATTCAGGAAGGAAAGAAGGTCGGATTTTAGTGTGGTTTGTTTTTTTAGATTTTATTTATTTGACAGCAAGAGAGAGCACAAGCAGGGGGAGTGGCAGAGGAAGGGGGAGAAGCAGACTCCCCGCGGAGCAGGGAGCCCGATGCGGGGCTCGATCCCAGGACCCTGGGATCGAGCCCGATGCGGGGCTCGATCCCAGGACCCTGGGATCACGACCTGAGCCGAAGGCAGACGCTTAACGACTGAGCCCCCCAGGTGTCCAGGATTTTAGTTTTTAAATGGGGTGGGAGGAGGGATTTCAAACATCTCAGCATGAACCTCAATATGCCTGTCCCTGAACTTCAACAAATACTGTCTTTTGGCCATTTTCTTTCATTCTTCTATCCCCTTTCTTTCCCTTTCCCTTCTTCCCCTCCCTTCCATCTTTCCTTCCCTCATTCCCCTTTCTTTTACTAAAGAAAACTCCAGCAATCATATCTGTTCACCCGTAAATACAGATGCTTAAGTGTGAATTTCTAACAAGGTCCTTAATGTGATCATAGTCTTACTAGACTCAACAGAATCAACAGTAATTCCTTAATATCACTGTGTTCAAGTTTTCCTAATTATTTGAAATGTCTTTTTTTTTTTTTTAAGATTTTATTTTTAAGTACCCAAAGTGGGTCCGGAACCCATGACTCTGAGATCAAGAGTTGCATGTTCTATGGACTGAGCCAGCCAGGTGCCCCTGAAATACATCTTTTTACAGCTGTTTTTCCCTATTGGATCCAGATATAATTTACCATTTGCATTTCGTTGACTTGTCTACTCAGTCTCTTTTATTTATTTATTTTAAAGATTTTGCTTATCGGAGAGAGGGCATGTGAGCAGGGGAGGCGGGGGAGAAGAAGAGGAAGAGGGAGAAGCAGACTGTGGGCTGAGCGTGGAGACCGTCACAGGGCTCGATCCCAGCACCCGGAGATGGTGCCCTGAGCTGAAGGCAGCCGTGCACCCGACTGAGCCGCCCAGGTGCCCCAACTCAGTCCCTTTTAGTCTATGACAGTTTTCCTTCTCTTCCCCCCCTTTTTTTTTTAAACATTTAGGGAACAGCTTCAGTCTTCTGTCCTATAAAATGTTTCACATTCTAAACTTAGCTGATTGCTTATTTTTAGTATCTTTAAATTACTACTTTTCAAACCCAGCTGCATGTTGGAATCATCTAGAAAAATTTAAGTTATTAAACACCCAGGCATCTCCCCCACAGACTAATAATATAATTGATCTTGGTTCAGCCAAGGTATCAGGATATTTTAAAAGTTCCCTAATGATTCTTATGTGTAGCAAAGTTTGAAAACCTGTAATTTAATTTGCTTTTGTATTTCACCTGTTTGCTGGTATTTGGATCTAGAGACTTGATGACACTGATTCACTGACTTTGGCAGTATTTGTTCACATAACAGTGCCCCAGATCTCCCTGGTAATGTCCTCGACTCGTGGGCCCGAGGGAGGCTGCTAGCACTTGACGGGTTAATAGTGATTTCCCACTTGCAGGCATCTTCTGCAGAGATACAGCTGCCCACTAGAGAGAGGCCCAAGTACCGCCTTGGCCCAGGATGGCTAGAGAATCCAAGGAAGGCACAGCCTTGGACGACCAATCTGCAGAGAACCAGATCGGGCTTCTGGTCGTAAAAGTGGAAGACGAGGCCAGCCCTGTTCAGGGTTCAGAAAACTCCCGCCGGCGCTTCCGGGGCTTCCGCTACCCCGAGGCCGACGGGCCCCGCGAGGCGCTGAGCCGGCTCCGGGAGCTCTGCCGTCAGTGGCTGCGGCCCGAGACGCACAGCAAGGAGCAGATCGTGGAGCTGCTGGTGCTGGAGCAGTTCCTGACCATCCTGCCCGAGGAGCTGCAGGCCCGGGTGCGGGAGCAGCACCCCGAGACCGGGGAGCAGGCGGTGGTGCTCCTGGAGTATTTGCAGAGGCAGCTGGAGGAGCCAGGGCCGCAGGTAGAGGCAAAGGGCTTAGTATCTGAGAGCCGAGCTCTGTCTCTTCCTGAAGCCTCAAGATCGGGGTGAGGGGCGTTTCTGTAAGATCCAGAAGTTCTCAATCTCTTTTTGTATCATGAACCTCTTTGCCCCTCCGGAGAAATCCCTGGACCCCTCCTCATACTAGCATTTTTAAGAACATGAAGGATTACCAAAGAACTCAATTATATGGAAACACGGTTAACAGCATGAAACAAATTAGTGATAAAATTATCTATATGTTCTTTAAAATTAATGCACCAAATAGTAAGACCTAGGGACAGGCCCAGTAACTGGTGGAGTTTCAAAGTTGTTATAAGCATGAATGACTCTTGACAATGTTTGCCTGGCTGTGATGTGGTGTGAAAACATCTGTAATTTCTATTGGTGACTAAGTCCTGTGGCTTATGCCACATTGGTTTGTTGCTTCCATTTACAATGGAAGGAAATGCCAAATTTCTCTTAGAGGCTAGTAAGCATTAAAATACTTTTTTCCTGGACCACTTGGGAAGGAGTCCAAGAACTTCAGGCTCAAAAACACCCCTGCATCTTCTTGCCTCGCCAATCTTTTATGAGATTGTGTCGTCTGTGTACCACCTTGTGAATGTTCCTTCAGAGGACATGTGGCAGAGCGTTCCAAGCACTGACCGGGAGCCCAGGGCTCTGGACTGGGATCTGCTGCCCACCAGCCCTTGAGCAGTCGTTTCAAGGCTCTTAGCTTCAGCCTCCTCATTCTTCACAGAAGTGGTTAAGTCTGAACTGCGTGTGAGAAAGTAACTTGGAAAATGTAGTTTAACTATAAATGTCTAAAAGGAAGCCTGCTTTTCGTGGGGACAGACCATGTACGGGATCCTGAGTTAGGTGATTGTACATATTGTCATCTTATTGGTCCCAAAACCCTGTAAGTGAGAAATGATTGCCCTCACTTTTCAGATAAGAAAAGACACAGTATTCTGAGAACACTAGTTCCCAAAGAGTTTTCACTTAGAGCACAATGTATATAACAAGGGAGCATTGGTAGTGGTTAAGAGCATGGACTCCGGGGTCTCTCTGCCAGACCCCCCATCCTAGCATCACCACTTATTAGCTGGGTGACCTTGGGCAAGTTGCTTCAACTCTGGACCTCCATTTCCTCGTACAAAAATACAGGTAATAATAGTCCCTAGCTCATAGAGTTGTTTTTTTTCTCATAGAATTGTTATCTGCATTCAGTGAATTAATATTCATAAGGCTCTTAGAAACAGTGCCTGGAAAATAGAAAGTTACTAGCACATAGAAAACATAATAGAAGTTTTGATGAATCAATACGTGAATGACTTCCAGGTCCCAGGTGGTGACCAGAGGCAGCTACTCCGTTGCAAGATGGCAGTGTTGACACCAGCTCAGAGGCCATGGAGTACCCAGTTCCAGCCAGTGAAGCCTCTGCTCAAGCACGAATCTCTGGGATCCCAGGCCTCCGCAGATAGAGGTGAGTGTTATCTTCTGGGCAGTGTGAATTCTACAGACTTCATCCAGCTTCATTAAGGATCACCTAATAGGTCCATTGACTGCTACTTTGGCCATCACTGACTGACTCTTAAACAGTGGTGGAAAGCTTTCCTAATCAAGCCCGGACATAATAAAAAGCTAAATAAGTAAAACTTGGTTTGGAAAGAATTGGTTCTCCATTTATTTCACACATAATTGTGAAGGCCTCCTACATGGTAGCCCAGTGTTGTTGGTGAGACAGTACTGGCTGCCACAGAGCTTATGTTCTAGTGGGGACGACAGTAGATAAACACAACAATATAGTTTCAGACAGTGGTAAGTGCGAAGAAGAAAATGACCAGAATCTGTAAAGTCAGTAGGAATGTCCCACAGATTATAGGACTATTGCAAATGAGAGTATAAATCTTCTCAACCCTGGGTCTGTTGTTAAAATAGCATGAATCACTCCACAGGACATGACCATATGTCCCGAACGTGTGTGTGGGTTCCCAGGACACAGCACCAAGACATGGAAGCCGCCACAGTCTTCATTTCTCAACACAGGTTCTAGCCTAAACCAACTGTTCTGGGCCCTTTTTAAAGTCTGCCTCCTGCAGGGAAACCTGAAGTTCTTGCTTTTCTCTCTTGACTCTGAGCAAGTTCTATACAACCAGATGCCTGTGCGTTTCTGGTTCTAGCCTTCTTTGACTCTGGTTTTTCAAAACCAAAGAAGGCCCTTAACAACCACTAAAGGCATTTTAACCAAAATCTTATTTTTCTCCCCCTCCCAAGCAAAATTCAGAGGATCTTCAGATGAAAAGCTTGTTTTATGTTCCTTAAATTCACCATTCCTTCCAAGGATCCTGCCCTTTTTGTATAGTTTTTGTATATTGACAGCACACCACGCCTCTCCAGGCCCTAGGGTTGGAGCTGGTAGGGACCAGGCACTGGGGAACGGAGCACATTCTGTATGAACTTCCTGGCAGGAATTTACTAGCCCAGTTTTTGAACTTGGAATCCACAGGCCAGGGAGGCTGGGTGCCAGGGTCCATCTCATCCAGAGCGTGTTTCCTTCTTAGTTCTCCAGGTTCCTGGGCTGGCCCCGGGAGGGCGCTGCCGACGGGACGCAGTGGTGGCTGCCAGGCTGCCCTCAGAGGCCCAGGTGAGCTGGAGCCCCCCTGTTGTGCATCCTGTGCCCGGCCCTCCCTCCCACCCTACATCCTACACCCATCCAAGTCCTAGATGGGATTTTAATTTTCTCATGTATGCCAGTTTCGTTTGTCATGGTCTAACTTCTTGGTGCCTAGTTAAGAGCCTTTTCCTATTTTATGACTAGCTTGGGTGCTGTACTTCCCACATCCTCCCTACTCCGTCTCTCTGCTCAGCCCCTGCTTCAGTGGGATTTCCTTCAATAAGTACAATTCAGCAAATGCAAGCAGAAGTTTTTGTGATGGTGCTTTTGAAGTGGTTTTTTTTTTTAAAGATTTTATTTATTTATTAGAGAGAGTGCATGAGAAGAGGGGAGAGGCAGAGGGAAAGGGAGAAGCAGGCTCCCCGCTGAGCAGGGAGCCCGATGCGGAGATCATGACCTGAGCTAAAGTTAGAGGTGAGCCACTCAGGCGCCCCAAGTTTTGTGTTTTTTTAATGCTGTTACTAGGGTATAAACACACGGTCTCTGGCTCTCAAGGGAACTTAAAAGTTGAGAGGACAGATGAGCCATGTCCGTTTATCTCAACTAATAGTACAATCCGAACAGTCTCTACTTAAACTGGATTTTACTTTTCTTATCCAGTTCTTCATGTCCTTGAGACTCTGTACAGCCCCCCTTTCTTCCCTGACTGTTCTCACTTCAGACCTACATTTCATTGTATTTTAATAATCATTCATGTCAATGAGCCCCCATCACTACTTTGCTGAAAATCACCCCACGAATCTTCTGAGAGGTTTCGGTTTGGTTCCAGTCCTTTCACTGGGTTGGCCTTTATTTTGTCTAGATACTGACGTGAAGACACTCGTCCTCATGTGTTCGCTGATGGTTTACTTCCATGGTTGTTCTGTTGACCGGGTGAAATAGGTACTAAGGTGCTGCACTGGCGTCGTCTGCAGAGCCTTTAGGGGCACGTTCACTCTCCTGTGCCCCGCTGTGGGCGTGACACTGGGGAAGAGGCGCTAGGTGGGATCGTGTGCCGTTTCAGGGCCTGCTGAAAACGGAAGATGTGGCCCTGGCTTTCTCCCCTGCATGGACACAGCTGGATTCACCTCGGGGGAGCTTCCACAGAGATGAGAGGCAGGAGAACTGTGGCGGCCTGACCCCCCTGGGTAAGACGGAGGGGTGCTGGTTTCTCCTAGGCTTTCGGGGCTTCCTTTATCAGTCAGAACCTACCGGGCTGTGAGAACCTGTTTGAAGTGTTTGCATTCAGAGCCACCATTTCTGAACCCCAGCTCCTACCCACACGTGTGACCAGCTCCTTAACCCCCCTGTGACCTTGCCTCCTTCCCCGTCGGCCAGTGTTCTGGTGAAGTGGGATGCAGCCCATGCAACCCCCAGCACAGGCCTCGCTCCCGGGAGGTGCGCAGTGTTGATCCCCTCCCCGTTGCCAGCCTCGACAGAGGAGAGCTGGGTCCTCTTCAGGAAATGGGCCATGGGCCCACACAGCAGGAGAGCAAGAAGCGGCCTGGAATGGATAGCAGAGCTGACCTAGAGATCAGGGGACAGGGCACAGGGCAACAGCTTGACGCGTCTGGGCTCACGCCGCCCCGTCCGGTACAGTGGGAGCCCCAGCTCACATCTGTCAGCACCGAGGCCAGTCCTTGTCTGGGATCAGAGTGACTGCTCGTATCCCTGATTAGGGGTCACTTTCTGAGTTCCCACTTGCCCCGTTTCTTACAGAACGTGTTGCAAGTCCTTACACTTGCCTGCTTCCTGCTGCCTTCTGCCCAGCCCTCCTAGCGTCCAGCCCCAGGGCAGGGCCCTGCCTTCGTCCCGAGGACTTGGAGCCCCTGTGTCCCCAGCACAGTCCTCACCACCTTCCTCCGCTCCCCGTGTGCGCCCTGCTCCCGATGGCCCCATGCCTGTTCTCCGGTCTCCTTCCTCCCCAGCACCCGTGGTCCCCCATTATTCCACCCTTACCCTTTCATGGAAAGCCTCATCCCAGCGTCTGTGGAACCCTGTGGCAGGGCGTAAGTGACCACGTCTGGCCACTTGTTATTTCAGGTGGTAACATGCAGGCCGGGATCACGGACCTGCCCCCAGATGAGCAACATCCAAGACAAGAGCCTGGGGAAGTACCGTGCCACTTGCGTGAAGACGTTGCCCAGACTCCTGCCTGTCTAGAAGCTGGTGAACAGGAGGGCAGGTTACCAAGAAAGCAGAAAAATGCCACGGGAAGTAGGCGGCACTATTGTCATGAATGTGGAAAGAGTTTTGCTCAGAGTTCGGGCCTGACTAAACACAGGAGAATCCACACTGGTGAGAAACCCTATGAATGTGAAGACTGTGGCAAGACCTTCATCGGGAGCTCTGCCCTTGTCATCCATCAGAGAGTCCACACTGGGGAGAAACCCTATGAGTGTGAAGAATGTGGCAAGGCCTTCAGTCACAGCTCAGACCTTATCAAACACCAGAGAACCCACACTGGGGAGAAGCCCTATGAGTGTGAGGACTGTGGGAAGACCTTCAGCCAGAGCTGCAGCCTCCTAGAACATCACAGAATCCACACGGGGGAGAAACCGTACCAGTGCAGCATGTGTGGTAAAGCTTTCAGGCGGAATTCACACCTCCTGAGACACCAGAGGATCCATGGCGATAGAAACGTGCAGGATCCCGAACGTGGAGAGCTCTGGGAGAGCCAGGGGAGGGCGGAAGGCCAGTGGGGAAACGTCGAGGCCCCCGTGTCTTACAAATGTAACGAGTGTGAGAGAAGTTTCACTCGGAACAGAAGCCTTATCGAACACCAAAAAATCCACACTGGTGAGAAACCCTATCAGTGCGAAACCTGTGGAAAAGGCTTCACCCGGACTTCATACCTTGTTCAACATCAGAGAAGCCACGTCGGAAAAAAAGTCCTATCGCAGTGACCCACGTCCTGTGTGGCAGAGTTCGTGCTCGTTCCTCATTGAACCGAAGCCACCCGCAGCCCTTCCTGACCACAGAAACTGGGCTGGGCTTTACTGACCATTCCCATCACCTTGTGTTAGAAGACGCGGAGTCTGGCTGAGATGGATTCTCTTCTACGTTCTGGAGGGTGGCTGAGGAACAGCTTATTTGATAGGAGGTTACAGGAGAGTTGTCTGGAAGGGGTAGGACCTGAAATGTTTACTCTCACCTACTGGACTGAAACGGGCTTCCAGACTGGCTCACCACCGCCGGCCAGCACTTTATGATGTCTCGTGGGCAGAAGGCTCTGCCTATAAAGAATCCTCCATCAGCTGGTCCGATCCGTGACGTCTTACTTACACTGCCCACTGTGCCTGACCCTGTAGCTCTGGATATGACATCATCTAGACTTCTGAGGAGCTTCTCACCATAGCCTTTTGAGCTTGTGTCTAATTCTGAGGCTCTAGATTCTGAGTTAATCTAGCACATTTTTTGCAGATCACATAAGATTGTCAGGTTGGGGGTGAGGTTACTGTGATAGAAAGAATTCAGATTTCTTGACCAGACTAGGCATTCCAATGTGAATACCTTAGGTTTTTCATCATGAAATCACTGTAAAGGTATGCCAGGCATGGAATGCCATTCTTTAATATTGCTACTCTCTGCAGAGAAAAGATTCCTACGCAGACAGTGTGAAAATTAATCAAATCAGAATAAAATGATAAATTTGCTAATGCTTAGCCTCTTGGTTCTCAGCTTTCGGTCCTCTTGGGCCTAACCATGTGCTCGCTACAGCCACAGACACTATGCTGCCCACAACCCACTCCACTGGAAAGTGTGGTAGACTGAATCACAACTTATGCCTGCTAAGTTCAAACTTCCTTCAGGTCAGTAGATTCATACCAGATATTTAAAGCAAGTATCACGTATGGTTTCAAAACTCCATTATTAGTGTGCAACCATCTTGGTCTTTTTTTTTTTTTTTTTTTAAGGTTTTATTTTATTTTTAAAAGATTTTATTTGGGAGAGAGAGAGAAAGTAAGAGAGCGAGCGCACAAGCTGGGGGGAGAGGCAGAGGGAGAGGGAGAAGCAGACTCCCCCTGAACAGGGAGCCCAACGCAGGGCTCGATCCCAGGACCCTGAGATCATGACCTGAGCCGAAGGCAGACGCTTAACTGACTGAGCCACCCAGGTGCCCTATTTTGGTCTTACATATTAATTTCTAGGTCACCAATGTGGTACCATCTCAATTATTCATGATGACAGTTTTAGCCATTAAGTTAATTCCTCAGGCTATCTTCTTTCTTTCCTTTTTCTTTTTTAAAGATTTATTTGAGAGAGAGAGCATGAGCGGGAGGGGCAGAGGGAGAGAGAATCTCAAGCAAACTCTGTGCTGAGTGGAGCCCAATGTGGGGCTCAATCCCAGGACCCTGAGATCATGACCTACGCTGAAATCAAGAGTCAGATGCTCACCCAGCTGAGCCAACGAGGCGCCCTGCTATTTACTTTTCTTAAGCACACTTTGTAGACCATCTTTTTTTTCCTTCATGATAGTCAAAGTTTCAGTTTTGTGAGAAGACTTTAAGTCACCATTATAGAACAGTGACCATTGAACAACACTGGTCTGAACTGCACATGTCTGCTTATATGCAGATTTTTTTCAACAAATGCAGTACTGTAAGTATATCTTATTATTAATAACATTTTTTCTCTAGTTTACTTCAAATATATAGTATGTAATACATATAACAAAAAATACATGTTAGTCAGCTTTATTGGTAAGTTTCCTGGTCAACAGTAGGCTATTAGTAATCAGGGTATTCACTACAGAATTGATTTCCAGTTATTACAACTGATAGTAAAAACCTAGGAATAATGTTTGTGCCTCCCACATTAGGGAAGAGATTCTGCTTTACGCATATACCAGTTCAGATGTTAGTGTCTTCCCAAACATCCTCACAGTCACACCCAGAATATGTCTGGGCACCCCGTGGCCTGGTCATGTTGACCCATAAAACTGATCATTATAAAACTGTAGTTTCGGGGTATTCACTACAGAATTGAAACTTTTAACCATGCTCCTCCCCACTCCCCCCCAACTTTTGATTGCAGTTATTACAACTGATAGTAAGAACCTAGGAAATAACGTCTGTGCCTCCATCCCCTGCTTACAGATCAGGATAGAGAAGAGGGCTGCCACGAAGCTGAGACAGAGGTGAATGACTGGCTCACTACTGTATGCTCAGCACCTGGCAGACCTGACGAATGAATGATTCTGAAGATGGGTTGATTCTACTTGCTCTCTCCTAGTAACATAAAATCCCTACTGCTAGAGAGCACAGTGTTCACAGCCTTATTTCCAGAAATAAACTTTCCTTCCCTATTTCTAAACAAACTCTGTTTACAGCCATTCAGTCAGCAAATCTCACAGTGTTAGGTCACACACTAAGGAATCGAAGATGAACAGTTGTCTCTTCCTTTGAAGAGCAGGAGAACTAAACTCTCTTTTACGGTGTTCTGTCCATGCCTGTTCTCATTTTGTGAGTCGGCCTGGCAACCCCCATGTCCACACAGGTGCTGCACAGACCAGGACTCAGCAGCAGCTGCTCTAGGCCTGGGGTCCACCCAGCATGTGAGACTGGGCGAGCACGGGGCGCAGCCTGTACAAGGCCACCTGCCCCTCCCCTGGCCAGCACGGAGACTGTCATGAGGGGTCTCCTCTCCCGTGGAGTAAGGCCCACTCGGCGGCAGCCATACCAGCTCCTCGGCAGCAGTCTGTTCCACTGTCTGCACTGCTATCACATGGCTGCTTTGGCGCCATCCTGTGGGACACAGGGAGCGAATACATTCGCCTATTACTGCTTTTGCTGTTTACACAGATTCAAAAATTGCTGGGGCGCCTGGGTAGCCCCGTCGGCTAAGTGGCGGACTTGATCGTGGCTCAGGTCATGATCCCAGGGTTGTGAGATTCAGCCCCACGTTGGGCTCCATGCTGAGCGTGGAGTCTGCTTGAGATTCTCTCTCCCTCTACCCCTCCCCCTGCTTACATGCTCTCTCAAATAAATCTTTAAAAAAATTCTTTCTTAAATATTGCTTCAGTCTAAAAGGGGCTATTTGTTTTCTGACCAAATCTGTCGGCCTTTCTTTAAAAAAATCTGGTGCCAAACATGGGGCCATTAAGGGCACAGTGCCCTTTTTTGAAGAAGGACATGGCCACACACAACAGGATAGCATATGTGGTAAGAATTCCTGGGATCTGGCAGCACACGTCCTTGACTCTGTGGTGGGCGAGAGAGTCCAAGGAAGAGTCTTCCCACTGTTGTACCGGTATTGCCCTGGCTAAGTTACAGAACAACGTAGCATGTGCTACCTGCTCATGAACGTTCAGAGGCTGTCACCAAACGTAGGACTGAATCCAGGTGCCCCATGCCATAACTGTCACTAAAGTTTGTCTCTTGAGGCTGAGTGGATAGCCACTTAAAAATGAAAGTCAGTATAAATCTAAGCTTACTGGTGTGGAGCTGATCCTTCCGTGCCTCTGAGCCTTCCCTGCCCTACACCCCAGCCTCACTTCCGGTAAGGAAACAAGGCTCCCTAATGCTCCAGCCACCTCTGCGATGGACTCGTCCACATCACTCCCGTGCTCCCTGAGCTGCCAGCCAATCACACAGTGTCCTCTCCTGGCAGTTGTAACCCTTCAAGTGTCTTGGTATTTCTATAAAAAAGAGAAAAGTGTCTAAATTCATCAGACAGAATTTGAGAAAAACTTGCAATGAAGAGAAGAAAGTTAAAGTAACCCTGTGAGTGAAGGTGCCTGAGAAGTGATGTGGAGCATGAATGGAGCCTGCCCGTGGTTGGGTGTTCTTCAGTCAAGTGCCTGTATGGGACTTTTGCCCAGGGCTAACTGAATTGTTTGTTGCTTGAGATTTTATGAGTTCTTCTATATTCTAGACACAAGTCCTCTGTTAGAGATATGGTTTGCAAGTATTTTCCCCTATCTGTAGCTTGTCTTTTATTTTTTTTAAAGGTTTTATTTATTTATTCATGAGAGACAGAGAGAGGCAGAGGGAGAAGCAAGCTCCCTGCAGAGCAGGGAGCCCAATGCGGGACTCGGTCCCAGGACCCTGGGATCATAACCTGAGCCGAAGGCAGACACTTAACCAACTAAGCTACCCAGGCGCCCCTGTAGCTTGTCTTTTAATCCTTAGCAGTCTTTAACAGAGCAACATTTTTAAATTTTGATGAAGACCAAATTATTAATTTTTCCTTTAATCAACCATGCTTTTGATATCAATTCTAAGAATCTTTGCCTAAATCTAGGTCCTAATGATTTCCTATCTTTTCTTCTAAAACTTTATAGTTTTAGGTCATACATTTTAGTCCATGATTCATTTTGAGCTGATTTTTGTATAAGGTGTGAAATGTAGGCTATTTTTATTTTATTTTGCCTGTGGATGCCCAACTGCGCCAGCACCATTTTCTGAAAAGACTATCCTTCCTCCACTGAATTGTTTCTGCACCTTTGTGAAGAATCAGTTGGGCTTTTCTGTGTGGATCTGCTCCTGGGTACTCCAATCTGTTATACTGAACTCTGTATCTCTGAATGTCTACACCACCACCCTCTCTTGATCACTGTAGATAGACGGTAAGCCCTGACATTGGAAATAGTGATTCCTCCCACTTTATTCTTGCTCAAACTTTAGTTTTTTCAAGGTCCCTTGCCTTTCCATATAAATTTTAGAATAAGTTTATCTACAGAAAATTCCTGGTGAGATTTTGATAGGATCTGTATTAAACCCATAAATCAGTGTAGAGAGAACCGATATCTTTACTATGTTGTGTCTTGTAATTCATGAACACAGTGTGCCTCCATTGATTCAAATCTTTGCTTTCTTTCATCAGGATATGGGCAACTTAGTGCTGAACTGAATTCCACCAACAACCTGAATGAGCGTGGAATCAGATTCTTTCCAAGTGCCTACCGAGAAGAACCCAAATGGCTAACACCTTGATTCTGGCCTTGTGGAACCTGGAGTAGAGAAACCAGCTGAGTTAACTGGGATTTCTGACTTAAAGAAGTGTTGTTTTAAACCACTGACTTTGTGGTAATCTGTTAAGGTGGCAACAGAAAATGAATACAAGTAATATTATAGGCATCATCTGGAAAATTATTTTTTTTAACTTTATTTATTTATTTATTTATTCATGAGAGTCAGAGAGAGAGAGAGAGAGAGAGGCAGAGGCAGAGGGAGAAGCAGGCTCCCGCTGAGCAGGGAGCCCGATGTGGGAGTCGATCCCAGGACCCCGGGATCATGACCTGAGCCAAAGGCAGATGCTTAACCATCTGAGCCACCCAGGCTCCCGACCTGGAAAATTATTAAAAATTAAGATCCATACCCATAGAATCTGAACCTACATTTAACAGGATCCCCAGGTGATTTGCTTACACTCATTTTTGAAAATCACTGGTAATACTTTGCTGTGGAAGTGGGACAAAGAAAAAGAACCCATGTTTGCATGTGCTTCAAAGAAAGCCAAAGCCACAAATTTTAAGGACCAGAAGAAAAAAAGTAAAGAAAACACCACAGAGGGGGTGTGGGCCAAAGATTCTGGGTTCAGAGAGTCCTATTTTCCCCTGAATCAGTCAGAGTTCAACCACAGAACAAATGATACCTACCTACCTACCTACCATCTAGGTATCTGTCTGTCACTAGGCTTATGCATTTGGGGGCTGGCTAACCAGTCTTCATGAGGCTCCAGAGCCCACAAGCAGGTAGTCAGGAAAGGAAGATCACAAGCCGTCTAGTACCTGTGTCCATTTCTGTTGCCTCTGACTTCTGTGACAAAGGTATCCTGTGAAAATGGAGCCCTTCACTGTGGAGTTAAACACACACAGCGGGATCAGGAGTCAAACCACAGGGAAGGTCCAGGGGAAGAGAGCAACTGCAAGCCCAGGTGCTGCCTCACACCAACCAGGTGAGCTGATTAGCAACAATGTATGTATGCTACATAATGGTTGTAACCCCCTTCTGCCCAGTAACTCTCAGGAGACAATCTTCGCGCAACCCACCCTAACTGCAACACACTAGAATGAGAATTCTGGGGAATGTAGTTCAGCTTGGGCAAGTAGGCACATCATAAGCCATCACAATCCAACCCTTGTCAACTTGGTACTAATACACATCTCCTTAACCATACTTAATCGCCTAATACAGACAGTTACAAAACTGTACTTCCGGGGCGCCTGGGTGGCTCAGTCGTTAAGCGTCTGCCTTCGGCTCAGGTCCTGATCCCAGGGTCTCCGGATTGAGCCCCGCATCGGGCTCCCTGCTCCGCGGGAAGCCTGCTTCTCCCTCTCCCACTCCCCCTGCTTGCGTTCCCTCTCTCGCTGTGTCTCTCTCTGTCAAATAAATAAAATCTTTAAAAACAAAACAAAACTGTACTTCCATCTAAATGATACCAGGATCCCCATAAAACCAGGACCACACTATACACAATGGAATATTATGCAGCCATCAAAAGGAATGAGATCTTGCCATTTGCAACAACGTGGATGGAACTGGAGGGTGTTATGCTGAGTGAAATAAGTCAATCAGAGAAAGACATGTATCATATGACCTCACTGATAGGAGGAATTCTTAATCTCAGGAAACAAACTGAGGGTTGCTGGAGTGGTGGGGGGTGGGAGGGACGGGGTGGCTGGGTGATAGACATTGGGGAGGGTATGTGCTATGGTGAGCACTGTGAATTGTGCAAGACTGTTGAATCACAGATCTGTACTTCTGAAACAAATAATGCAATATATGTTAAGAAAAAAGAAAAAGAAGATAGCAGGAGGGGAAGAATGAAGGGGAGTAAGTCGGAGGGGGAGACGAACCATGAGAGATGATGGACTCTGAAAAACAAACTGAGGGTTCTAGAGGGGAGGAGCGTGGGGGGATGGGCTAGCCTGGTGATGGGTATTAAAGAGGGCACGTTCTGCATGGAGCACTGGGTGTTATGAACAAACAATGGATCATGGAACACTGCACCAAAACAAATGATGTAATATATGGTGATTAACATAACAATAAAAAATTAAAAAACAAAACCAGGACCACACTAACTCTTTTCTCAGGAGAGGATACGTCCTCTGCCTCTCATTGCCCTTCCCCCACCTTTTAAAAAATGTCTTTACTGATGTTCATTCATCTCCTACCCGATTCACACTCCTTTTGAAACCCCTTAACCTAAATACTGAAGTATAAAGTTAACTATCATTGACATATTTTATACGATAAGAGGACAAGAGAGAAAACAAAAACTCTGGTTGATATAAACATTCATATCAAAACAATAAAACAATCACAACTATTGTCCTTTTTTTTTGCAACTAGTCACATGGTCATAACTGTTATTTATAACAACCTTCTTTCACTATCCATTCCATATTCCCATCGATCCAGCAAGTTGTGGTTCTTTGCTTGGTGGAGTGACCCAAGCCTTCATTCGCAAAGCGTCTGAGCCATTAGCAGTCTCAGGCCTGCACTGGGTTGTCACAGTTGTCCACCAGCATTAACCACAGGTACTGTAGACTAGTAACAACCCACTTTCCCCTTGGGGTGGTCAGTCACCCCCGCCAGTACAGAGGTCCTTTGTTGATTCAGGGGCATTAGGGAGCCCAAAGCAGTCAGCCATCAGTCTCAACTTCCAGTTCAATGGAATCCTTGTGTCACGTGGGGACATCTAGGGGGATGTCCCTCCCTAGACCAGCAGAAACTAAGCTCAGTACTGGAAATAAAAATATTGCTAGTGGATTTCTTGTAGCGGTAAGAGTGAGTGAAGTAACTTTTATTTCTACCCCTTGATTTCTGGACTTTTGAATCCTGGCTATGGGAGAAATGGCATGATATATTAGATGTTGATTTCGAGCATATACCGATCCTGGAAGGCAGTACCAACTCTGCACGTCCACTTAGCTGTGCCGTAACTGAGTCTCTAAGTCCACTTAGCTGTGCCGTAACTGAGTCTCTAAAGGTCATTTTACTGTTTTATCAACCCAAGTGCTTTAGGATGACGATGACTATGGCAAGACTAGTGAACTCCATGAATACAGGTCCAATGCCCACTTCACTGGCTTTGAAATGGGTTCCTTGGCCAGAAGTGATGCTGTGTGGAATACAGTAAATGGTAAGTCCACAGAAGGCAGTTGTGGCAGAAGCACTCACTGTAGGCCCAGAAGGCAAACCATATCCAGAATAAGTGTGTATTCTAGTGTGAACAAAAACACTTCCCCTCCCATGGTGGAAGTGGTCCAGTGTACTTCAGTCAAGTAGCTGGCTGATCACACTGAGAAATGATGCATACTGAGAGTTCACTGTTGGTTTCTGCTGTTGACAGACTGGGTACTCAGCAGTGGCTCTAACCAGGCTGGCCTTGGTGAGCGGAAGTTAGACCGTGCCTAAACTGATTCCCTGCGTCCACGGCCGCTTTGTTCAGGATCCTGTTAAGCAAGGACAGGAGTGTCTGGGGAAACGAGCTGACTGATAGCCACAGAACAGGTCATCCTCTCCACCCGATTATAAAAATCCTCCTCTGCTGAGGTCACCCTTTGGTAAACATTCAATGGCACACATGTAACTTCACATTTTTGTTTACTTGGAGAGGTCTACTCACAGTTTTCCCCAAACCTCCTTGTTTCCAATATTCTAATCCTTCCAATGGTACCTTGACCATTCAGCCAAACCAAGAGGCACAGCCTGTGAATTGTTAGACTCATCCTTCTGGCCACCTCTCCCCTAAACAAAATGAACAACCAGGTGCAATGCTTGAAGTTCTGTCTCCTAGGAGGATTTCATTTTATCACCGTCTTTCAGGACCGTCCCAGAGTAGGCCAGCAGCATACTGCTGCAACAGTCTACTTTCGTAGATGTCATGCAGAATCATCTGTAAGCCAGGCCCCAGTTTATTTCTTCCTCATTCAACTGGTCATAGAGAACTCCCCCATGAGGCCATAGGTTCAGGCAGATAGGAAGTAATGTAGTAGGAGTAAAGGCCTGGAGTACTTGGATCACTTCCTCATGTAACTTAATTGTGTCTGCAAGCCTGCTCAAGCCTGACAATATATATACAACTTCCACTTATTAATGAAGGTGCTGTGCACACCCAATTTTATGGCTTGGTATACCAGACAACATCCAATTCATGATGAGCAGATCAGGTCACATGGTAACTTAATGGTCCATGGCCACACATTTATTCTCTATTAAGGTCCAGTAGCAAGCCAAAAGCTATTTCTCAAAAGGAAAGTAATTATTTGAAGAGAATGGCATGGCTCTGCTCCAAAATCCTAAGGGTCTCTTCTGTGATTAACCTACAGAGATCTGCCAATGTTCTTTTTAAGTTTTTAAATTTCAGTTAGTTAACACAAGGTACTACTGGTTTCAGGTGTACAATGTAATGTTTCAACACTTCCATACAACACCCAGTGCTCACCACAGGTGCACTCCTTACTCCTTATCACCTATTTAACCCATTCCCCCCACCCACCCAACTCCTCTGGTAACCATGAGCTGGTTCTCTAAAGTTGAGTCTGTTTCTCGGTTTGCCTCTCTTTTCCTCCTTTGCTCCTTTGTCTTGTTTCTTAAATTCCACATGTGAGTGAAATCATATGGTATTTTGTTTCTCTGACTTATTTCGCTTAGCGTAATACTCTCTAGCTCCATCCATGTTGCTGCAAATGGCAAGATTTCATTTTTTTGATGGCTGAGTAATATTCTGTGGTATATATACACTAGATCTTTATCCATTCTTCAGTTGATGGACACTTGGGCTGTTTTCATAATTTGGATATTATAGATAATGCTGCTATAAACATCAGGGTGCATGTGTCCCTTTGAATTAGTATTTTTGTATTCTTTGGGTAAATACCTAGTAGTGCAATTACTGAATTGCACTATATGGTGGTTCTAGTTTTAGCTTTTTGAGGAAACTGTTCTCCAGGGTGGCTGTACCAGCTTGCATTCCCACTAGCAGTGCAAGAGGGTTCCCCTTTCTTCACATCCTTTCCAACACCTGCTGTTTCTTGTGCTGTTGATTTTAGCCATTCAGACTGGTGTGAGGTGATACTGTAGTTTTGATTTGCATTTCCCTGACGGTGAGCGATGTTGAACACCTTTTCATGTGTCTGGTTGCCATCAGGATGTCTTCTTTGAGACATGTCTATTCATGTCTTCTGCCCATTTTTTAACTGGATTATTTGGTTTTGGGGCGTTGAGTTGTATAAGTTCTTTACATATTTTGCATACCAACCTTTTATCAGGTATGTCATTTGTAAATATCTTCTCCCATTCCATAGGTTGCCTTTTACTTTTGTAGATTGTTTCCTTTGCTGTGCATAAGCTTTTTATTTTGATGAAGTCCCAATAGTTTATTTTTGCTTTTGTTTCCCCTGCCTCAGGAGACGTATCTAGAAAGAAGTTGCTATGGCTGATGTTAAAGAAGTTACTGCCTGTGTTCTCTTCTAGGACTTTATGGTTTCAGGTCTCACATTTAGATTCTTAATCCATTTTGAATTTATATTTGTGTATGGTGTAAGAAAGTGGTCTGGTTTCATTCTTTCACAAGTTACTGTACAGTTTTCCCAACACCATTTGTTGAAGAGACTTTTTCCCATTGGATATTCTTTCCTGCTTTGTCAAAGATTAATTGACCTTAGAGTTGTGGTTTCATGTCTAGGTTTTCTATTCTGTTCTACTGATCTACGTGTCTATTTCTGTGCCAGCACTATACTGTTTTGAATACTACAGCTTTGTAATAGAACTTGAAGTCAGAATTGTGATGCCTCCAGCTTTGTTTTTTTTTTTTTTTCCCTCCAAAGTTGCTATGGCTATTCAGGATCTTTTGTGACTCCATATAAATTTTAGGTTTGTTCTAGCTTTGTGAAAAATGCTTAGTGTTTTGATAGAGATTGCACTGGGATCTTCCAATGTTTTTAGGAAACATCTCTATCTACCACTGACAGTTCTGGATATGCTCTATTATGTGGAAGTTTTTACTTCCTAAACGAGCACTAAAAGGGGCTATAACCCAACCTACTCAAAGGGTGAGTCTGGAAAGTTTGGGTTATTTTAGGGAGTAGTGAGCCAAAGCTGGATTTGACTTAGATGGCCTTTAGGTAAACATGTAAAGAAATGGCCATTGGTAAAGGTTGGGTGCTGCTAGACATCTAATGGGAAGGGAAGTAGATGAAGAGACTGGTACAAATATTTATTGAATATTCTCTATGTGGCAGGCACTGTGCTGGGCTTATATTTATGGTGCTTATATTGATGATCTAATTCCTACAAATGACCAATTTTGGGCTTATAATCTGTTTACAAATGAGGAAATTCAAGTTCAGAATAGTTCAGTGGCATATACAAGAAAAAAGGAAGAAACTAAAGTTTTTTATCTTTTCTTTTTTTTGAAGATTTTATTTATTTGAGAGAGAATGAGATAGGGAGTGCATGAGAGGGGGGAGGGTCAGAGGGAGAAGCAGACTCCCCGCCGAGCAGGGAGCCCGATGCGGGACTCGATCCCGGGACTCCAGGATCATGACCTGAGCCGAAGGCAGGCGCTTAACCGACTGAGCCACCCGGGCGCCCTAAAGTTTTTTATCTAAATGTAGGTCTCCAAATCCAAAATTCATGACTTTCACTACACTTCAGGCCAAATAACTGAAGGAAAGAAAGCAGCTGTGGTCTGCAGTGAGGACTATCATTTAGGAATAACTAGATGGAGGAGGGAGGAAAGAGGAAGAGGGGGTGAAAAAGGCAAACAGGTACTAAATGAGCAAGATGGCTGCCCTTCCAGGGGTAAAAGCAGGGAAAGAGTTAAAAGGAGGTCATTGTGAATGTGGGTCTCCTATACCTATATATGTGTGTATTTTGAGGGAAACAGAATTTTTAAAGAAGACTTTGTGTATTCATTTATTTACGTGAGAGGCGGCAGGGGAGGGCACGAGCGGAGGGGAGAGGCAGAGGCAGAGGGAGAGGGTGAAGCAGACTCCCCGCCAAGCAGGGAGCCTGACGCAGGTCTCAAACCCAGGACCCTGAGACCATGACCTGAGCCCAAGGCAGACACTTAACTGAGCCACCCAGGCGCCCCAAGGGAAATAGAATTTTAAAAAGTTACGCATACAAAGTTTTATCACCATAAAACTGAAAGGTGATAAATGAATCTAAAAAGAAAATCCATAAAAGGTGCTCCAAAGTATGAGATATATGTGCATGTATAGTCAGATTTACAGACACACTGAATAAACAAAACCACAACGGGCACCAACAAGGATATGTCTTATGCCCTAAAAGCCATCTTTTACAGGAGGTTTTACCCAGAGATAGAAACTAAAACATTGATATCCAGGCTCCCAAATAAATACAATTTTGGAGATAGTAAATTTTAAATGACATTAATTTTTGAGTCTTGGGCTAAATTATACTTCCTTATTTTAATATGTTCAATTCAGTTGGTATGTATTTTTTTAAACCCTCAAATTATTTATGGATACCTCACAGTAACTGGATTTATTCCTGTGAATAGAAAACGTTATGTCCTGGGCGCCTGGGTGGCTCAGTTGGTTCAGCGACGGCCTTCGGCTCAGGTCATGATCCTGGAGTCCCGGGATCGAGTCCTGCATCGGGCTCCCTGCTCGGCGGGGAGTCTGCTTCTACCTCTGACCCTCTTCCCTCTCGTGCTCTCTATCTCTCATTCTCTCTCTCTCAAATAAATAAATAAAATCTTTAAAAAAAAGCTCTTTAAAAAAAAAAGAAAGAAAATGTTATGTCCTAACAATAATCCTGTAGAATTAATGCCTTCTTCCATCTCTAAAAGATGTGTTCTTTTAAGTGATTAAGGACTGTAAGTATGGAGAATTCTTTGGCTAATAACACTGTACAATGTGAAGAGCATGAAAATTAAGTTGCTAAAATGTCAGAAAATAGAAATTGTTAATCCCATTTGTCTCATTCCATGTCCGACAGCAAACAGCCCATAGCTTACATCCAAGTAAGTCCCAACGACTCATACAAAAGCAAAACAACCCGCAAAAATACCCAACAAACAAAAACAACCTAGGAGTGAAGCCTGTATACCACAGCGTTCTCAATGAGATCAAAAACACTTCATTTTCCTTTTCACTTCACATTTTAATTTCTACCTGCATTATTTCCAGGGAACGGAGTGCTGTGTTTGTTAGCTCTGCGTTCGCTGAAAAATCCACTGTAATCGAAAGTCATGCGGCCACTGACGTTCGTGGTGCTGACACTGGACGCCAGCTCTCCGTCAGCATTACCAAAGCGCGCAGACGACACTGGCACTTCCCGCCACCGCTGGCCACGTGGTGATTTGCTATCTATAATACACTTTAAAAAGTGCTATCCTTCCCCCGCGTCGCTCCAGCGGCTCCTCTCTGCTAGGAACCTATCTCCAGAGCCCAGCTCAGCGACACAGCTTCGCTAATGACAGAAAATGCTCCCTTCCTTTGTCATACGGTTCTGGTAAGAACCTCATTCATTCACTCACTCACTCACTCATTCAAGAAACAGTTCCTACTCTGTGCCAGGCCCCCCGGAGGCTGCAGTGAACAAAATACGAGCCGCCACGTTTCGTGGTTCACTCCCGCCAGACGCGGTTCCAGCAATCCGCAGTTGCTACGAGCTCCACGGACAGACACAAACGTCCGCCCTGGAGGGGCTCCGACTAACGCGAGGGCAGAAGCGACGTGCGCACCGAGGCGAACGGCCGACGGAAACAGCGGCTTACACAGCACGCGCGCTGGCGAGAGCCGTGGACGTAAACACGGCGGCTCGGACAGGCCTCCCCGCGGTGGGCCGAGCGCCTCGGAGAGGCCGGTCCCGCCCCGCACCGGCGGGAAGGACGCGCGACGGAGGCCTCCCCGGCCCGGCCCCCGGCCCCCGGCCCCGAGCCTCCACGGCGCGTTCTCCCGGCGCTCCCCGACCTGCCCGCCGTCCAAGGGCCCCGAGAGGAGCTCGCGCACTGCCCCGCCCCCGCCGCGGCCGCGACTTCCGCCGGCCGCATGCACTTCCGGGGCCGCTCTAGCCTCGCGGGAAGGTCCCCAGACTCGGTGGCTGCTCGGGGCCGGAGGCCGGGCGCGGCGCGGCGCAGAGGGCCGCGTGGCACTTCCGGGGCCGCTCTAGCATCGCGGGAAGGTCCCCAGACTCGGTGGCTGCTCGGGGCCGGAGGCCGGGCGCGGCGCGGCGCAGAGGGCCGCGTGGCACTTCCGGGGCCGCTCTAGCATCGCGGGAAGGTCCCCAGACTCGGTGGCTGCTCGGGGCCGGAGGCCGGGCGCGGCCGGCGCGGCGCAGAGGGCCGCGTGGCACTTCCGGGGCCGCTCTAGCCTCGCGGGAAGGTCCCCAGACTCGGTGGCTGCTCGGAGCCGGAGGCCGGGCGCGGCCGGCGCGGCGCAGAGGGCCGCGTGGCACTTCCGGGGCCGCTCTAGCCTCGCGGGAAGGTCCCCAGACTCGGTGGCTGCTCGGAGCCGGAGGCCGGGCGCGGCGCGGCGCAGAGGGCCGCGTGGCACTCCCGGGGCCGCTCTAGCCTCGCGGGAAGGTCCCCAGACTCGGTGGCTGCTCGGGGCCGGAGGCCGGGCGCGGCCGGCGCGGCGCAGAGGGCCGCGTGGCACTCCCGGGGCCGCTCTAGCCTCGCGGGAAGGTCCCCAGACTCGGTGGCTGCTCGGAGCCGGAGGCCGGGCGCGGCCGGCGCGGCGCAGAGGGCCGCGTGGCACTTCCGGGGCCGCTCTAGCCTCGCGGGAAGGTCCCCAGACTCGGTGGCTGCTCGGAGCCGGAGGCCGGGCGCGGCGCGGCGCAGAGGGCCGCGTGGCACTCCCGGGGCCGCTCTAGCCTCGCGGGAAGGTCCCCAGACTCGGTGGCTGCTCGGGGCCGGAGGCCGGGCGCGGCCGGCGCGGCGCAGAGGGCCGCGTGGCACTCCCGGGGCCGCTCTAGCCTCGCGGGAAGGTCCCCAGACTCGGTGGCTGCTCGGGGCCGGAGGCCGGGCGCGGCCGGCGCGGCGCAGAGGGCCGCGTGGCACTTCCGGGGCCGCTCTAGCATCGCGGGAAGGTCCGCAGACTCGGTGGCTGCTCGGGGCCGGAGGCCGGGCGCGGCCGGCGCGGCGCAGAGGGCCGCGTGGTCGCCTTGTCGCGGCCGGCCCGCCCCCTCCCCGCGGAGGCCGCTGCGCCGCGCCCCTCCGCCCCGCGGGCCGCCCCCCGTCGTGGCGGTGGTTGTGCGCGTGGACTCTCCTCCCTCTGACTGTGCGATTCGGCCACGTTCCTTATCAGGCTGTCCGCCGACTTGACCAGACTCGTTACGGACGGGCGTAGGGAAGTGCTTCTGGAGTGTTTCCCCGAGGCAGGGCCTTGTCCCTCCTGGCCCGACCCTCCTCCGCCCCCCGACCCAGCCTGGTCGCTGTGTTTCTAATCTCAGGGCCCGGGATGAGGTTGAAGGAGGAAAGCTACGTGGTGGGCGTGGGAAGAAGACTGGTTTCCCTTCCAGGCCCTGGAAGGGTATTTTGGGTACAGAGTGTCTGACCCCAAAGCAGCACCAGGGCAGGAGGTGTCTGAAGAAACTAACCGGTGTCGTCAGGCGCCCAGGACTCAAGTGATCCGTGTCCCGTGCTGTGCTCGGAGAAACACCAGGTCGTCCCCCGCAACCCCGAGGCTGTTTGAGGGGGCGCCTGGGGGGCTCAGTCGTTAAGCGTCTGCCTTCGGCTCAGGTCACGGTCCCGGGGTCCAGGATCGAGCCCCGCAGCGGGCTCCCTGCTCGGCGGGGAGCCTGCTTCTCCCTCTCCCGCTCCCCCTGCCTGTGTTCCCTCTCTCGCTGTGTCTGTCAAATAAATAAATAAAATCTTAAAAAAAAAAAAAAAAGGCTGTTTGAGGATCTAAGAAATAGGTACTTCCAGATGCACCTCTTGGGGCTGACATTAAGCCACACAGGCAGCTGTTGCGATGGGACTGTCTCCTGCCAGCGAACACCCGAAATCCAAAGGAAGGGTCTTGCTGGCAGGAAGTACGAGTGGGCAGAACCATTGATTCTTTCTCCCCCTCCTCTTCTGCATCGTCTTTCTCCTCCCTCTTTCCGTTGTTAATATAACCTACTGAGAAAACAAACTTCCTACATAAAAACCTTGTGGGGTGTTAAGTTCAATAATGGTGGGGACATGAGTCAGAGGATGACAGTTTCAGTCCTTTATTTCCTGGTCAAGAGAATGCAGCCTAAGGAATCAGGTAGTACATTTAAAAAGCTACAAATATACAGAATTTCAAGCGAGAAAGGCTGTCCTGTGCGTTGTAGGATTAACAGCATTCCTGGGGCGCCTGGGTGGCTCAGTTGGTTCAGCGACTGCCTTCGGCTCAGGTCATGATCCTGGAGTCCCGGGATCGAGTCCCGCATCGGGCTCCCTGCTCGGCGGGGAGTCTGCTTCTCCCTCTGACCCTCTTCCCTCTCGTACTCTCTATCTCTCATTCTCTCTCTCAAATAAATAAATAAAATCTTTAAAAAAAAAAAAGTAACAGCATTCCTAACCTCCACCCACTAGATTCCAGTAGCTCCTTCCTCGCCCCTCTCAACCACTCACCTGCCCCTCCCCACTGACCCCCCACCTCCTTGCCAGCTAGGAAACCACAAGTCTCGACATGGTTAAATGTTTCCTGGGGGACAAAATCACCCTGGTTGAGAAGTACTGATTTAAACTAAGCCTATTTAAGATATTTGAAAACACTTTGAAAGACCTTGTTCATCTAGTCTTTTCCGATTTGCATCTCATGGCAACTCCTAGCCCCCAACCAGTCCAAGCAGCCCTTTTTCCCTGACCTTTCAAAATCTCGTAGTCCATATGAAATCTAAGTTACAGGTTGCCCGGGTGGCTCAGTTGGTTGAGCCTCCGACTTGGTTTCAGCTGGAGTCATAATCTCAGGTCCTTGGATCAAGCGCCGCCCTGCAGTGCAGAGTCAGCTTTTCCCTCTCCCTCTGCCCCTGGCCCCCATCCCGTGCATGCACACTCCTGCAATCTCTCAAAAAAATAAAGAATGAATAATCTTTAAGAATTAAAAAGACTTTGGGGTGCCTGGGTGGTTCAGTCATTTAAGCATCTGCCTTGGGCTCAGGTCATGATCTCAGGGTCTTGGGATCAAGCCCTGGACTGAGCTCCCTGCTCTGTGGGGAAACTGCTTCTCCATCTCCTTCTGCACCTCTCCCCTGCTTGTGCGTATGCACGCTCTCTCTCAAATAAAATCTTTTAAAAAAGAATTTAAAAGGACTTTTTAAAAAAGAAATCTAAGTTACCTCATTTTTAGCATGAAGTCTAATGATGTATCACCACTCTACCTCTTCTGTTATGGCTGACAGCATTGCCCAAGCATTACTGTCCTTTCCTCCAAACAAGGGAAGGCTCTTTTTTTTTAAAATATTTTATTTATTTGACAGAGAGAGAGAGATAGCGAGAGCGGGAACACAAGCAGAGGCAGTGGGAGAGGGACAAGCAGGCTTCCTGCGGAGCAGGGAGCCCGATGCAGGGCTCGATCCCAGGATCCTGGGATGACCTGAGCCGAAGGCAGACGCTTAACGACTGAGCCACCCAGGCACCCCAACAAGGGCAGGCTCTTATGATGAGACATCATTATTCTATTTTGTAGGGTAAAAACAGTAGAAACTACCGAATAAAATGTCAGAAACTACTGAATAAAATGTCAGGGCTCCAGGTCATGGATTTCCTTCATACCTACAGACCAGTGAAGAAAACTGTTACCATGAAGGGGTGTATGGAGTGAGGGATAGTTGGTCATTTCTACATGATGGCAGTAGCTCCATAGGTATTCTTGAGGTTTTAAGTTCTCTCTTCCCAATTAGTAAGTGCCCTGGAGGTTAGAAGATCATGTTTTTCTACTTGGCTTTTGCATTTAACAAATGCCTGACCCAGCACAATGGACCTATCAAAGTTGATTGACAAAACAGTACTTCTTTGAGATGGATATGCCAGAAGGAAGCTGAACAATAAAATGTAAAGACTGAGGGATCAAAACTATTGACGTACAAGTTTGGAGGGGGTTAGGAGATTATCCGGTACAACATTCTCTAAATTATTTTGAATGTGACCTATAAAAATGGTAACTTTACAAATGACAGTTACCCATACAAATACAGAATACTGGAACAAAAAAGTATTGTGAAACAGTACTGTCATTATGAGTGAATTCTGGTATTTTCTGTTCTAAATGCTTCCATTTCATTTTTTGGAAAACCTACTGATGGAGGATAATGACAGCTGCTTCAATCTGTGTCACCAAACATCCTCCAAAAACAATGTAGAACAAGAAAAACAAAAACTATGCCTTCAAAATACCAGAAGACAGAAAATGCCTAAACTTTAAATTACCTGGAATACAAAATGAGAAAACACCAGAATCCCCCTATAGCTAGGCTTTGTGGTGGGAAACAGTCTGAGAAAGTCCTAGAAGAGAGAAGAGGGGAGCTAGTAGTGGCCCTAAAAATTGCTCTAAAATCACCACCAGAAGGAGGGAGTCTATCCTAAGTGTGAAAATTGGGAAAAATATACTAGGAGATGAGAACGCTAAGAAAGGGACTTAAAAGGGTGTGTAATTGACGGTGGCGTCTTCAAAAGACACACTTTGGCAGGGAGAGGAGTAAAGAAAAGAAAAGAAGTACTTTTTGGGAAACGTGTAGTGAAAGGGATACAGAGTGAGGCAAAAATTTTTAGATTCCTGCAAGATATATACACATAAAGAATCTCAAAACCAGTAATCAGAGTCCGCATAAAATAATCCACTAAAGAAACTGGATTTTGTTACACAAACAGAAGGGACCATTGAATAAGGAATCCAGCACACACCCTAAGTTTATAAATAGGAAAAAACATGGAAAAGTCTAGGAAAAGGTACTACATGGAAATAGAAAATCAGAATCAATGCACCTCAACTAGTAAGAATCACCTAGACCACTTCCCCAAAAATCCTTGAAGAAAAAGAAAAATGAAACAGCACTGCAAAGTAAACTGAACATCTCAAACAAGAACTGGAGATATGAAAAATACCTTGAATCAGAAACTCAAAAATTAGGGGGCGCCTGGGTGGCTCAGACAGTTGAGCGTCTGCCTTCCGCTCAGGTCATGATCCCAGGGTCCTGGGATCGAGTCCCCTGTCGGGCTCCCTGCTGAGTAGGGAGCCTGCTTCTCCCTCTGCCTCTGCTGCTCCCCCTGCTTGTACTCTCTCTCTGTCAAATAAATAAAATCTTAAAAAAAAAAAAGAAACTCAAATTTAAAAACAAAGACGGATCAAAAAACCAGGAGGAAATGAAGAGGGCTGATTGAACTCGGGAAAGAAATGGAAGAAAGAGAGTCACCTCAGAAACAAACACTATATTAAAATATGCCTAGGGAAGGAAACTCTAAACATAAACCATAAACTGTAAAAGGTGCACTGAGGCAGGAAAGGCAGGAAAAAAAAGAGAATGAAAGTGAAAGGAAAGAAGAAAATGGAAGCTGGGCCAATGAAGTCCCTGAAAAATAAAACAATGAAACAAAATTAATATTAAAGCCCATAATCCAAGAAAACATCACAGTGTTAAAACACTGAAAATAAGGGGCACCCGGGTGGCTCAGTGGTTAAGTGACTGACTCTACCTCAGTTCAGGTCTTGATCTCAGGATCATGGTTCAATCCCTGAGGCATGAGCTCAGCGTTAAGCTTACTTTAAAAAAAAAAATTTTAAAGTGTGACTCAGGAATTTAATATTCAGCTCAATTGTCCTTCAAGTATCAATATTAGAAAAATAGTTTGAAATCTAGAAGAACTTAGGGATTTCTGTGTCCATGAGTCTTTCTGGAGGAGTCACCTGGAAACAAGCTTTATTCAACCATATGACCTGGAATACTCCAAAATTATCAAGAATATTTTAATATATATCTAAAATTAAAACAAAAGTAAAATCCCAGATTTTTTTTTTTTAGAGGTTTTTTTTTTTATTTTATTTGAGAGAGAGAGCACATGAGATGGGGGGAGGGTCAGAGGGAGAAGCAGACTCCCCGCCGAGCAGGGAGCCTGATGCGGGACTCAATCCAGGGACTCCAGGATCATGACCTGAGCCGAAGGCAGTCATTTAACCAACTGAGCCACCAAGGCGCCCAATCCCAGACTTTTTGGTAGAAATTGATAAGCTGTTTCCAAAATTCATATGGAAATGGAAATGACCTACAATAGCTGAAACAACTTTGAAAGGTTGAAGGGCTAATGCACCCTATTTCAAGAATTACTGTAAAGATATTAGTAATCAAAAGAGAAAGGTACTAGTGTAAAGGTAGACAAATAGATCATTTGAACAGAATACAAAGTCCAGAAATAGACGAATATGAACAACATTTCAGCAAACATTTGAAGGCAATTCAGTTGAGGAAAAAAACTAAAAATTACACAGCATCTAAAAGCAATTATAGGGGCGCCTTGGTGGCTCAGTCGTTCAGCATCTGCCTTTGGCTCAGGTCATGATCCCACGGTCCTGGGATGGAGCCCCGCATCGGGCTCCCTGCTCGGCGGGAAGCCTGCTTCTCCCTCTCCCACTCCCCCTGCTTGTGTTCCCTCTCTCGCTGTGTCTGTCTCTGTCAAATAAATAAAATCTTTAAAAACAAACAAACAAAAAAATAAAACCAATTATAAAACATTTTTTGTGACCTTGGGCTAGGCAAAGATTTCTCAGCCATATCACCAACATGACCATTAAAAAAAAAACATAAAATTGTACTTCATGAACATTTAAAATTCTGCTCTTCAAAGCACACTATTAAGCCCACAGACTGCAAGAAATATTAATACATCCTTGCACTGAGAAAAGACTGGAATCCAGAATATATAAGTGTAGAAAACAAACACCCCAAGGAAAAAATGGGCAGAGTCTTGAACAGATACTTTAGCAAAAGGCTTTATAGGAATGACAAATAATCCCAAGAAAAGATGCTCAATGTCATTAGTCATTAGGAAAGGCAAATTAAAATTACAGTAAGATACACACCTATTAGGTTGTCTAAAATGAAAGACTGACCTTACCAAGTGCTGGCAAGAATGTGTAGTGAAGGAAAGCTCATACACTGCTGGTAGGGATGTGAAAGAGAACAAATATAGAAAACAGGGCGCCTGGGTGGCTCAGATGGTTAAGCGTCTGCCTTCGGCTCAGGTCATGATCCCAGGGTCCTGGGATCGAGTCCTGCATCAGGCTCCCTGCTCCTTGGGAGCCTGCTTCTCTCTCTCTGTCTGTCTCTCATGAATGAATAAATAAAATCTTAAAAAAAATATATATATATATATATTAGAAAACAATATGAGTTTCTTTAAAAAAAAAAATTCTTAGCAGGTAGATCTAACCATCCCACACTCTTAGGTATTTACTGAAGAGAAATGAAAGCATATGTCTATACGAAGACTTGTACACAAATGTCTGCACCAACTTCATTTTTAAGAGCCCCCAAATGAAAATAACCCAAACATCTATCAATAGGTAAATGTACAAACAAACTGTGGTGTATCCATACAATGGAGTACTCAACAAGAAAAAGAATGGATTATTGATACATGCAACAACAGGGATGAATCTCCAAATAATTATGGTGAATGAAAGAAGCTGGACCAAAAAAAGAGGGTACATACTGTATTCCATTCCTATCCAATTCTAAAAAATGCAAACTAAATCTATAGCAACGGAAAGCAGAGCAGGGGTTGCCTGGAGATGAAGTGGGTGCAGGCAAGTGTGGGAGAGAGGGATTATCAAGGCACACACATTAATATTTTTGGGTGATCGATATGTTCATTATATTGATTGTGGTGATTATTTCACAGGTGTGCACGTGTTAAAACATGTACAACTGTACACTTCTGCAGTTTATTGTGTATCAATTTCCCTCCATTAAACTGTTTAAAAAATTGTAACTGATTATATTGCAGATTCAAGGCAAACAAATTTAAAAATCTAGATGAAATGGAGAATTTTCTAAGCAAATAATATATTACTAAAATCGACCCTCATTATAAATAGAAAGCCTAAACAGACTGGTTTTGTAGAAGAAACAGAAAAAGTTACCAAGGAACTATCCTACAGGAAAGCACCCAGTCCAGATGGCTTTACATCAGAATTCAACCTTCAAAGACCAGCTAATTTCAGTGCTCTATAAATTGTTCTACAGTATTAAAAATGAACAAAAATATAATTACTTTTATGATGCAATTAAAATGTTGACACCTAAACCTGGAAAATATAGTACAAAAAAAAAAAGTTACAGACCAATTTCATATAAACATTGAAGAAAAATGTACTAAATAAAATATGAACAAACTCATTAACACATTAAGAAAAGAATACACCATGACTAAGTAGGACTTACTGCAGGAATGCAAGGTTGGTTCAATATTAGAAAATCCTTTCACATAATATAAGACAATAATAAAATTAAGAAAAAAAAAAACCCATGATTTCTATAGATGCTATAAAGGCCTTTTACAGAATGCAGTCATTCTTTTTTTTTAAGATTTTATTTGAGAGAGTGAGCAAGAGAGCACGAGTTGCGGGGGAGCAGAGGCAGAGGGAGAAGCAGACTCCCCGATGAGCAGGGAGCCCGATGTAGGGCTCAATCCCAGGACCCTGGGATCATGACCTGGGCAGAAGGCAGACACACTGAACTGATTGAGCTACCCAGGTACCCCAAATGCAGTCCGTCTTCTAAAATGACCTTTTTTTTTCCTTTGAGAGAGAAAGAGAGCACATATGGCGGGGAGGGGCAGAGGGAGAACAGAATCTTAAGCTGGCTCCATGTCTAGCACTGAGCTCGACATGGGACTCCATCTCAGCACCCTGAGACCATGATCTGAGCCGAAATCAAGAGTCGGAGGCTTAACTGGCTGAGCCACCCAGGCACCTCCTGTAATACCTATTCAAAAAAATTTAGGAATATACAACAAATACACTCAGAGTTCTGAAATAATCACTGTAGAGTTTTAAAATCTATGTTTCCTATATTTAGTGACCTACTATAAATTACATAAGCCTCATTATCTCTCATAGAGATTGGGCTATATTAACAACTTGCTGAAAAGCTTCTAAAGATTCTTTTCACCTGTTTTAGAACTAAAAAGGATAATAAGCAAGTTACTTAAAGTATTAGCCTTCACAACATTATATTATGTGTTATCTGTAAGGGAAAATATCTCCATCGTTATCTGTCAATAGGCTGTATGTTAATTATCTTTCACTATCTTAAAAAAAAACAATCAAACCAAAGCTGGAAAATATATATTCTATGAAGGACACTTACACGACCTTATGCTGGAGAACACAGAAGCAGTCTCAAATTTAGGAAAGTGTCCAAAAATTAATGATGTGGTTACTTTCATTGCATGTACTGAAACTTTATAAATGTGATTTTTATGTCCTGGGGTAGAGACACAAACCTATTTAGCCCATAAAGAAAATAAAATGTAACAGTAGACAATAATCTACTCTTGATGAATGAATTAAAGCTATAAGATTAGAGCAGGCTGGGGAAAACATGTATGCACAGTCATCCAGGAGACAGTATCACAAGTCCTGGGATGCAAGGAAGCAACTTGTTTCAAAAGTCCTGGTTGCTTACATCTACAGACTCCCCTAGAAAGCAAAAAAGAACTGCTGGCCTTTCCTCTTCTTGACCTGAGACATTCACTGACTGTTTTTACTCGCTAAATTGGGCAATTAAGAATACCCATTCCCCATATAACTCGCCCATTTACATTAATTAAATTAATTTTCCAATACTGTGGAGATTCTGTTCTGGAGACTTGGTGTCTGTCCATTCAACTTCCCACAATCCTCTCATTTATAAGAACTTTTCTGATATGGATTCACTGATGTCTACCAAGGTCCAACCACTGTCTGAAGACTTCCATACTCATCACAGTCTGGATTTCCCTGTAGCATGAATTCTCCAACGCTGAATAAAGCTGGTGATTCCATGCAAAGCATTTCCACATTCATCACATGTACAAGATTTCTCTCCTGTGTAGATTCTCTGGTGCACAGTCAGTCCTGACTTGTGGTGAAGGCATTCCTCTTTCCTGCACATAAGGTTCGGTAAGGCTTCTGCGCTGAATGAAATCCTCCTCCATAGTCATCACATCTCTGCAGTCTCTCATTCATGTGATTCTCTGATGTAAAATGAGGCCACCATAATGAAAGCTTTTCCACATTCCTTGCACTGAGCATTTTTCCATGTGGCAGATCTCCTGGTGGGAAAGGAGGGACCCACTCTAAACAAAAGCCTTTCTAAACCTGTTCTCAAAGAGATTCTCTTCGGCATCTGGACTCCCTAATGCTGAGTAAGGACTCACCAGTGACTAAAAACTCCTACACTTACTGCATAGGTGTTGAAGTTCTACAGAGATCCCACCACATGATTTGTAACCTTCAGAATTTTTTTGTGTTGGAGACAAGTCCTTATTTTCATTCTCAGTAACACCACCTTAAAAAAAAATGCACAGGCATTTCAAAAGTCAGGTGTCTCTTCTGCTGAGATGAGACTTAAGATGAAGAACAGTGATAAAAATAAAACCCAGTTTTATCTAAAGTGCATGCCTGTTCTATGTATCTAAACTGTCGTCTCCATTTGGCGAAGTGCCCAAAAAGGCATGCGAGGTTCCAGTTTGAGTGAGGAGAAGAGACAGCTGGGCAGAAATTTTGGGAGAACATGGAGGATTTTCTCACAAAATGTGACAAAGAATCAGGAAGGTATAATCAAAAAAGTTAAGAGGAGATAAGTTTGAATCCAGAGATGAAAAATGGAGTATCATGAAATCAAGAGAAATTTTAATTTGTTAGTGCGAGTTAAAAGGACCATTTATGCCAACTGAAATGTACCCAGGCCACTACTATAGACAAGCAAAATGCTCCATAAATATTTATTGAGTCAATCAATGAACAGTGGTATATAATAAAAGTTAACTTGAAGCAACAGCTAGAACAGTTTCAAAATACATACTGTTTTGATGGGGAAAAACTAAAGTGGGGAAAATAACTTTTCCAGTAATGTTCAGGACTAAAACATAGGAAGAAAGCTGCACTTTGAAGTTAAAGGAGTTGAATAGGTCAAAACAATTCAAACAAAACCACTCACAAATATGGCTGAGATTTTCTACCTCAAGAATCGGGCAGATAATGAAAAGGAGATGGATAGGGGCAAATTTTCAAGGGAAAGGACATTACTGAGAGTTCTAAAAAGCTTCCTTTCAAGGATCTCATCTTTCTCTGCAGACACCCTTTCTCATCTGCTTTCCATTTCAAAAGGCAATAATGCTCAAAGTCAAACTATGACCAGGGTCTTAACAGGCTGCACTTGAAACCCTGGATTCCAAAGTACTATCTCTGCCATAAGCATTTCTTGTTCTATTCTTTCGCCTGGACCGTAAAGGCAATGGGATGAAGCTGGTCTTGGAAAACTGAATTTGAAGTCGCCCAAACAACAACAACCCAAAATTGAAAAACTTTCCAGAGGTGCAGACGAATAAGGGGAATTAAAGCCCATGAGGGAGGGGCTGGGTTTTGGCTGCAGAGACATGTAGTGGATGCTAAAGTTCAGTTTCACTGCTTTCTCTGCTATTGCAGAAGACTTTCACTACTCAAGCCATAACATATGTGATTATCCCAAACCTTCCCACCTGATGGCTTTTCCTCCAAAAAGCTGTCTCCAACTTCTCTAGCACAAGTGATGCCTCTTCTCCACATCCTGGATATCATCCCTGCCTGGGTCCGCAGCTTCCCAGCGAGGGGTCAGGACCTGCTTCAGCACCTGCTCCTTGGTCTGTTTCTGGTCTCAGCAACTGTGGGCAAAGCTCGGAGAGTCTTCTGACAGCCCTGGGAGGCCCAGGTAGCTATCTCCTGGTAGTAGCAACTTAAAGTCTGAAGGACTATCCATGACTTCTTTGCCAGCGTGGTCCCAGGCACGGCCCTCTCCCTCTGCCATCAGTCACTATTAGGGACCTTTCCGCAGGAGGACCGCCATTCTGGAATGAGAGCACTCAGGAGAAGATTCACGCCAGCCTGGGGTTCACAACGGTTTTTCAGAAGTATTTCCTTGTGGCTAGTCTTCTTCCTGGGGCACAAAATAACACTGTTAACAGAAACTCTAATTTTTGTTCAGCTCTTTTACTCAAGAATTCACTACCCGGGGGGCGCCTGGGTGGCTCAGTTGGTTAAGCAACTGCCTTCGGCTCAGGTCATGATCCTGGAGTCCCTGGATCGAGTCCCGCATCGGGCTCCCTGCTCAGCAGGGAGTCTGCTTCTCCCTCTGACCCTCCCCCCATCTCATGTGCTTTCTCTCTCATTCTCTCTGTCTCTCAAATAAATAAATAAAATCTTTAAAAAAAAAAAAAAAAAAAAGAATTCACTACCCGGACAAGGCACTGAAAGAAAAAGGAACTGTCAGGAAGCTAAATAGAGTGGGAGGGACTTTGCAAATTATTAGCTATAGCACCATGTGCTGAATCTTTTACTTCCTAAATGTTTGTTAATGAAACTTGAAAGACCATGACCCTCTTCCCTTGGGTTCTCCCCTTCAAAGAATCCCGAAGAAATAGTAGAGAAAATAACATCAGAAATGAGAAAACAGTATCAGCTAATATTTCTTTAAAAGTAACTGCAAACTTAGTTAAGTAGGTACTATTATAATCCCACTGACACCTGAATGACACTGTGGTACAGAGCGATCAAGCCATTTGCTAAGTCACACAACCAGTACGTGGCCTCGAGCCTCTTCCGGCGTCGCGGCAGCCACCGCACGGGGTCAGGCGTCAGATCCTCTCCCCGACCAACCGCACTTCCCTTTTACAAAACCGGGACCCCAGACCTTCTTTTTCTCAACAGTCCAGGTGCCCTGATACAGCTCAAACCCTCGAGGCCGTCCTTGACTCCCCCGGCAACTCTCCGTCGCCGGACCCTACCCCACCCCCGGCCCAGCCCGGAGCCCGCGGTGCGCAAGGCTGCGCTCCGCCCCCGCACCGGGGCGCGCCGAGGCTCGCGGCGCCCGCGCTTCCCGGCCGGCTGCAGCCCCCACCCCCGCGGCGCCGTTCGGGCTCCTCTCGGGGCCTGGAGGCTTTCTCCTCTCTGCGGCTGCCTAGCGGCGACCCCGCCCCGCAGAGCCTCCGGGCGGCGCCCGCGGGGGAGGGGGGCCCCGGCTCGCACGACGCTGAGCAAAGGCTGGGGGGCTGTCCCCGAGGCAGGCGAGTGCCCGCGGCCGTCCCGGGAACACGGCTCGCGCGCACCGGGGCGAAGCACGGGGCGGAGAAGCCACCTGGCCCACGTCACGCCCGGTCGGCGGCTCCTCGTCTCCACGTTCCCTACGGGGAAGTGAGACACAACCGTAGTAAATCACTTGCCTGAATTCAGTTTGACTACAGAAAACGCACGTTTTTTAGCGGGTATGAAATGAGATCATCACTTAGGTAGGCACAACTAGATCAAAAAGTAAAATATGCCTATCAAGCCTGAAGAGGAGTTAGTAAAGAGCTCACCATAAACGACAGGTGACAAATACCGTCCACTTAGAGGTCCTTCTGGGTACCCAGAAGGACCATTTGGGCTCTCTCTCTCTCTATATATACACACACATTTGGGCTTATAAGATGGTCCGTGGAACAAACATGGACCCCTTCAGCTGTGCCGGCTGAAAGCTCCGGGAGCCTTGACCGATGGGCTTTCAGACCTGGAAGTGTGGGTGAACGGTCCGTGGTTTCCACGAAATCAAGGGAAAACCGCTGGCTCTCAATGATGCTCTTAAAATGTGAGCCAAGGAGCTACTCAACTGAGTTTACTTACCATGGCTGGCTTTATCAAAATCAAATTATATGTATAAAATAAAACCTATGTACAACACATTTTTATAAAATATATTCCTATGTACTTTACATATATATGTGCGTATAAAAAATGTGCAAGGACCCCTTACCAATTACATCCAAAAACATTTGGCATGAGAGAGGACCCAAAGAAATTCCAATAAAATGAACTGCTAGAGGGACTGCGATATGAGAACTTTTCAGGGTGAAAGGATGAAAGTTGAGAATATTTAATTAAAGGTTGTCAAATGATTATCCCTAAACTGAATAGGGCAACTTGTTGCTCAAATAAATTGTGGGCTTGTGGAGTCAGGAGAGGCACCTGAAAGAACTATTTTATATAATTCTGTTTCCTTTAATCCTACAAGTGGTGTTAGCTACAAATATAAAACCCTTATCAAGAATAGATCCATATGGGTTATTGGATAGATCCATACCCGGACATCATCTTTATGATGTGTATTAATGAAGACTGCCAAAAATCCCGTATTCTGTCACAATAGAAGCTGATCCTTTCCTATAAAGAGTCCATTTTTAGTGGAATGTCTCCTGTGGACACCCTCCTTGTGTAGGCAGCAAGCATTAGGGTTCACATTACATTGACCAAACCTCATCCGAGATTTGGTGTGCAGAGAGGGTGGTAATACTACCTTGGATACTACCTAGGACTCTGGGGTTTCTGAAGTATCTTTTAGAAATGATAGTAGTGGGCGCCTGGGTGGCTCAGTTGGTTAAGTGACTGCCTTCGGCTCAGGTCATGATCCTGGAGTCCCGGGATTGAGTCCCACGCCCGCTTCTCCCTCTGACCCTCTTCCCTCTCGTGCTCTGTATCTCTCATTCTCTCTCAAATAAATAAATAAAATCTTTAAAAAAAAAAACGAAAGAAATGACAGTAGAAAAGCTTGCACAGATCATTACTCAGGACATTGATTACCACTGCAACACAGGGTTCCTTCAACTGAAATGGGAAGTGTGGGCTCTAGAATTGGGCTGCTTGGGTTCAAAGCCTGGCTCCACTATATTATAACTTTGTGACCTCAGGCAGCTTCAATTCCCTGATTTCAGTTTCCCCAGCTAAAAAGAAAATAAAGCACTTGGTAATGCCCGGCCCTTAGTAAGCCGTATATGTTACATATTATTAACAAATCCTATTCTCGACTCCCAAAGACGCCAATAAGGGCGTAAGAACTCTATAATGAATAATCTATGGCAAATAACAAGAGGCCATTTCTGTTCAGAGCACAGGGGTGCAGACCTGCTCTCCACTGCCAGCCTCACCCCACAACTGACATTTCTCAATTCAGAGCCCTGCTCAATCCGTTTCCTCAGTAGCTTTCTCTCACACCTAAAATTCCAGCAACCTCTTCTTACAACTGAGTCCCTTTCTATTACATCCACTAAACCCGTTTGTCAGGTTACTCCTCAAAGCCCCCTTCACTTTTTTTGTCTTAAACACTCAGCATCTTGTTTACCTTGAATCAATTAGAAAAGAGAAGCCAGTCAATCTCACTCTCATCCTTACTGTTATTTCTAAGCCACTGCTTTGTGATTCCAGTGTTACACCAGTTCCTCAACCTGGCTGTTACTACTCTTGACTGACATTATTTCTACCTTGGACTTGCTTTAATTTCACATTTTTCCTTTCCATCCTACTGCCTGTTATTGCCAATGGTTTCAAAATCCACAAAGGTAAGCTGCTTCAAAGGACCCTGATTTCCTAGTTCCTGTCCCTATTAGACCACATCCAGCTTTTATCCATAAAGATGCACTCTGGACTTTCATCATTCTCTGTTCGCCACACTCCCCAATTTCATCTCTAACCTGTCATGTCCTCCATTTGCCCCTCAGGGCCTTCTACTTCTGTGTTGCCAATTTAGCTCCAGTTATACTCTCTTTTCTCCTTATCCTGGATAGTTTGACCCCTTTGATGCCTACCTGGAAATTCCACGCCACCCCACCCTTTCTTGGTACTGCAACTATATTTAAGTACAAGAAACAACCAGAACAAAACTCCCACCTTTATTTTTAAACAAGTTATGAACTGTGTGCTACATCACAGGCACATCCCGATGTTCTGGGTCTCTATCTATGGGTCCTTTATATTAGGCAATTAAAGGCGTTAGAGGTAAATGGAGGCACGCATCTGCGTTGAGAACGTGTTAAGCAGAAGATGAACTACATAACCTGTAAGTAAAGGCACTGTGAACAGAAAGCAAGTTTAAAATAAGAAATTGCGTTCCAGTGAGCAGTAGGATTCGAGAGAGGTCAGAGTAACTTCAGTTTGGATACCGTGTCTGACATGTGAGCAGGTGACGAGCACGAATATCATCAGCTGGTGAAGAGGACGTGCTCATACGGGTTCTCATCACTAAGCAGCAAGGAGCTTGCCAGAGTGAGAAATGCAAGGCAGGGTGAGCTGGGGAAGGGGGCAGGAACACACACAGCTCAAAGCTCTCAGGCTCACTCAGGGCAACAAACTGTTTTCTGGATGTAAAAAATTAGTTCCCCAACCCTGGCTGCCTCAGTGTCTCATGTGTGCAGCTCCCATGTTGGTATTAGGATAAACACCTAAATAAAGAGTCCTCAACTTGTGACTGAGTTGTTTTTTCAAATGTTCATTTGCTTTCTTCTATTGTGAACTCAGGATGTTTTCCCATGGTCATGTAAATTCCAATCCCAAAAGCAAATGACACATGTGTCATAATATGCCTAAATTATAGTACTAATACCATTATTATTCTTATGGGAAAATGTGCTCACATTTAAGAGCTTAAAAGCTACAGAGCTATTTCTCCAGGGGCCCTTCTGGTTCCAAGCCAGTGATGACACTCTCATGTTCTGGATCAGGCTACAGATAGAGGGGGCAGGAGACGAGGGCCGAAGGGAAAGGGGGCAGAGTACACTACAGGAGCAGGGAGGAGATGGGCTAGGTACAATGGCAGTTAAGAGTAGTTAAAGGAAGGCGATGACCCATTTCTCCCCTCCCCCTTTTGTCTCAGCACTTCAAACCCACTAACCAGCTAGAGGTGAGGGGTGGAGAGGATCCTGGAGTCCTGTGGGATGAGGTAGGGTGGGGAGGTAGTCCCAGAAATTGCAGAGTCTGCCGTGGCAAGGTAGCAAGGGAGGGAAATCAGAGGACAGCTGAGTGAAAATTAAAAACAGTCTCTGTAAATAAAAAGATCAACAGACCAGGAGCCATGTGAGCCTCTCTGTAGCTGCTGACTACCCGAAATAATCATCACAGGCCCTCATCTAGGACCGAACTGTTTACTCAGTAAAACAGGAGTAAAGTCAACCAGTTATCGGTTCATGTTTTCACAAGTCCCAAAGGACAGAGTCACTAATCTTTGGCTCTTTTATGTGCTCAAGAAGGTTTACAAACCAAAAAAATTGTAAACCAGTTCTGAAGAACAGTTATTAGGGAATTCAGAACACGAGAACTATGTAATTGGGGGAAAAGAGAGGTCAGAAGCCAAAGAGAGAACACTAGCGCCCTCCCCTAACTAAACACACACAGCCTTGTGCTCAGATGACTCCCGGAGCCTTTGAATGTAGGTCAGGAGACTATTTTGACACCTTTAAATGTGAAGAGGTGGGAAGGCCAGCCTGAAGCCCTTGTGGCTGGCCGGTGGTCAGGTTCTCTCTAAAGTACCGGTGGCACCTGTCCTCCGTCGGGCTTCCCTTACGCTCTAATCCAGCAGCGGTTCACGTGTCCGCACGCCACAGGCAACCATGAAGGCAGCTGGGATTCAATGCGGTGTTTCTCGAATTGCAGAATCAGGTGACCGGCTACAAACATGAAGATTCTCGGCCCCCATCCCAGACTTAATGAGGCAGAATGTCTGTGAGTGGGACGTGGGCATTTTAAACGAGCTCCACACGCGATTCTGATGCCCAGTGAAGTGGAAGCATCCCTAGAGCCACGGACAGGACTTGGAGCCGGAGACCTACCCTTCAGTGGCTGGTCTTCCCTCTGCGCCATGGCAGTTATGTCCCCATCTCCACACGCAAGAGTCCTCACCTTTCCAATGGCCAGTGATTTTAATTTACAGAGATATTTTAGGAATGAAGTCAGAAAAGTGCTAAGACGCACGCTCGCCCTCCCGCAGTCTGTCCCCAAGCTCTGCAGCCAGCGTACTGCCATCAACTGCCAACCGGACGGACTCTCGACCTCAGGTCGGCTCGGACGCCTCCAAACCACAAGCACTCTGCCTGCATTTCCTTTACCCTAAATGCTTTCCATTTTGCCTTCCAATTCTGCCCATCCAACCCTTTTTGTAAGATCTTTCCTGACCCCGAGGCGTCGGTAGTCCGTCCTCCCGGACGGACGGCACTTACTGTGCGCCACAAGCCACTTCCAAGACACGGCACTCGCACCATCAATTCTCCTGCCCTACTGCAGAGTCTTACCTAACCTCACACGTGGTATTTAGCTATCCCCAGCTAAACTGTAAACTTTGGAGAAGAGGAATTTGGTGTTATGCTTCTTGATCTCCACAGCACCTGACAGAACAGGCAGCACACAGGGAATTCTTTATATAATAGCTGAGGTTTCCTTATAGCAACAGTGACTGGCATTTTCCCAAATGATTTCAAAGCTAGGATTTCTCTCCAGCCTGCACTCCGTCACACAGCTTCCCTGTAGCCATCAGAGAGAAACAGGCTTTTCTCCTCTGTGGATAGTCTGATGTTGAATGAGAGCTGAGGTCTGCCTGAACGATTCCCCACACTCTTTACATTTACAGGGACCACCTCTACTATGGATTCTCTGGTGTTTACTAAGATCTGACCTCTGTCTGAAGGCTTTACCACATTCATCACATTGGTAGGGTTTCTCCCCAGTGTGGATTCTCTGATGCTGAATGAGGCTGGTGATTCCACGGAAGGCATTCCCACACTCATCACACTTGTAGGGCCTCTCTCCAGTGTGGATTCTCTGATGTTCCGTGAGGACGGATCTTTGAGTGAAAGCCTTCCCGCACTTATCACATTTATAGGGTCTCTCCCCAGTGTGAATTCGCTGATGTTCTATAAGACTCGTCCTCTGAATAAAGGCTTTTCCACATATGTCACACTTGTAAGGCTTCTCCCCAGTGTGGATCCTCTGATGCTGAACAAGGCCACTCTGACTGAAGGATTTCCCACATTCCTTACACTGATGGCACTTTTCTTTGTGGTGGATCTCCTGGTGGGAAACAAGGGATGAGTTATAAACAAAGGCTTTTCCACACTCGCTGCACTCATAGGGCTTCGCCCCAGTGTGAACTCCTTGATGCTGAGTAAGTATTGAGCGCCGACTGAAACTTTTATTACACTGAGTACAATGGTACGGTTTGTCTCTTGTGTGGATCTTGAGATGGTGAAAGAGGCCTGCTTTCTGGCTAAAGGCTTTGCCGCACTCATTACAGTGGTAGTGCTTCTCTCCTGTGTGAAGTCTCTGATGTTGGTTAAGAGCTGACCACCGGCCAAAGGCTTTGCCACACTCATTACATTTATACGGTTTCTCTCCGGTGTGTATTATTTTGTGCCGAATAAGCACAGTTCTCCCACGGAAAGTTTTTCCACATTCCTCGCATCTGTAGGGCCTGTCTCCAGTATGGACCCTCTGATGTTCTATAAGGCGCGAGTGCTGACTAAAGGCTTTCCCACACTCCTTGCATTCGTGAGGTTTTTCTCCCAGACAGACCCTCTGCTGTTCAGTCAGACTGACTCTGTTTTCATCACCTGTAGATTGTTCACCTTCCCTGGAGTGTCCAGAAGATTCTTCTGTTTTTGCTTCAGATTCATCAGCTTTTCTGCACCAAGTGGGCTGGGACACTTCACTTTCAAATCTAGACATATTCTCATATGGTTCCATTTCTTCAGAAACTTCTTGCTTTAAATTCCTGTACTCGTTTCCAGTCTCAACACCTGAAACTACAATGGATTGCCAAGTCAACTAGTTTCCAACGTAAGATTCGTCAGTGAAAAGTACATAAGAACCTAGAGTTTCTGCAGGACTATGAAATGTATTAGAACACAGGACAGACACAATATGGAAAGCACTCCAAAAATTGTTATGGAAAAGACCAATCACCCAATAGAAACTGGACAAAGGAAAAACTGACTGTAATAAGAGAAAAGCAAATTTAAACAATATTGAGACACAATATTCACCCGTCATCCTGCCCAGTAGGAGGTAGTTACGATGTAACACTGTGTTCATGAAATGGGTATCACATGTTGCCAGTGGGAGTGTAAACTGACCCAGGCTTTATAGAAGGCAATTTGACAACATCTGTCAAAATTACAAATGTATTTAACCTTTGACCTAGTAATTTCACATACAGGAATTTATACTGCAGAATTACACACATTCACCACAGCACCACCTGTTACAATACAACACTGGAGACAACCTGGGGGATGGATAAGTTTACTGTGTGGTTCACCCATACATTTTACTATTAAGCTGCTAAGAAATAAAAAATGCAAGCTTTTGGGCGCCTGGGTCATTAAGCGGCTGCCTTCAACTCAGGTCATGATCTCAGGGTCCTGGGACCGAGCCCCGCATCGGGCTCCCTGCTCGGCTTCCCACCTGTTTCTCCCTCTCCTGCTACCTCTGCTTGTATTCCCTATCTCGCTGTGTCTCTGTCAAATAAATAAATAAAATCTTTAAAAAAAAATGTAAGCTTTTATCATCTTTATGATAAAGACAAGAAAAGGTATTTACTGGAATATGAAAAACTATATATCTTGAGAAGGACACACAAGAACTTAGAACAGTGACAACCTATTTCAGAGCTAGGAGGCCAGATGGCCGAGGGAACAAGGTGAAATGAAAACTTTTCACTGGATAATTTTAAGTTTTTGTTTTTGAACTGCATGAATTTTTACCTATTTTAAAAAATTAAATGGGAAAGAATAAATATAGACAAAATAGAGACAAGGACGATAAGGGGTCTTTCATCCATTCACCAACTTTTAACATTCTGCCACATTTGCTTTGTTTCTTCTCTTTGTAAGCGTACACATATATACATTTTCTCCTGAACCATCTGAAAACTGCAGACATCGTGGGGCAGAGGCTTGTTTACTGAAGGAGAAAGGATACAGCCAAAGTGAAGACCGTAGTACCGTCTGACAGGATAAAGGCTGGGAAAGCAGGGTAGCAGGACAATAGGAAATAACTATCAGAATCACGCAGTTAAGTGATCTCAAGTAAAACAGTGCAAGAATTCAAAAAAAAATATTTTACTTGAGATCACTTAACTGCGTGATTCTGATAGTTATTTCCATTGTCCTGATAACCCGAAGAGTGACAAACCAAAGTGGCTGTGCACGAGAGACGTCCTGACTCTGATGATCAGAAACAGTACAGAGTACTACAGAGGCCTGGGCTAGCCCCAACCTCGCCTTCCTCCCAAGACGGGTCTGTCTTCTTTACCTTGCTCCTCCAGCTGGGCTTCAGGTTCTGGAGACTCACACTTGAGCTGTGCCATCAGGGGTGGGAAGGACATGCTGGGCTCCTGTTCTGTTCCCAGAGGGGCCATCTCCGGCAAGCGCTGGTCCCGTTCCTCAGTGTGGACTGAGACCTGTGGCAAATGAGACACAGCTCACACACTCAGTCTGTGAACAGAAAATAAGAGTATACGAATCATGGCAGTGACACCCAGCTCTCTGACACCTCAACTTCCTTCCAGACACCAGCCTGCCATGACCCTCCTCATGGCACCTCCTCTAAGAAACCTTCCTTTCTCCTGTTCTTCACAGCTAAACAATGCTGGTTGTACCACCCTCACTTCATTTATGCTTTGGAGAAAGGCAGAAGGAAACAAAGGAGCGACGGGGGGGGGGGGGGGGGGAGGGAGGGAGGGGAAATCGTCCATGTAGGCTCCAGAAGCTGTTCCCTACAGACTGCCCTTCCCAGGCCCCCACCCTACTTCCTTCCAGGAGATGACCTTATTTTCTCCTTGTCCAAGGTCATGGTCACATGAGAGACCACCCACCCTTCATTTCATCATCCCCCCCCCCCCCCGCCCCTGCATACACCCTTTTCCCCTTCCACTTAGAGGAAGAGGCCTTTTCTCATTCAAGGTGCATATCTCTACTCTCGCTTTCAACCCCATCCCTTCCTGCACTGCACCCCTGACCCCTGCTCCTGCAACAAACTCATTTATTTAGCAGTTTAAGCCACTCTGTAGCTTCCATGCTTGCATGGAATCATTCCCCTTGTATTTAAAAATAACAGGTTTCCCCAGCAGGGTATGAAACGCAGGGATCTGGGACAACTCTCATTCCTTAGTCTGTGTCTTAGTTCAGGAGCCCCGTGAGCAGGGACTGGTTACTTGGACTACATGGCACCATGCACACAAAGCACCTCACAGAGGGCACGGCTACACCAGGCCCTCAAACTGCTCCCCAATCCCCTTCAGTGGCTACATTCTGTAAATAAGAAATCACCGCACACTGCCTCTATTCTGACAGTTTCATTGTGTAACCTCTGCCCCCAGAATAAGAGCCAAAATCAGCAGGATGCTGAGATGCCCAGAAAAAGATGTTTCAACTTCAAATGTGGAGGGAGAAAAAGGCCAGTACAGTGGGTTGTGTCTTCTATCCACAGATCTCTGGCAAGGCCTCAGAAATCAAGTTTAAATTCCGTTAGCTGCCCCCAGCACGCTTCGAGGGAAGGGGCTGGTTGGCAAAACAAACTCAACATGTTTAAAACCACATTACGTCTGCCTGCACTTGAGAATCCCCTTCTTTCTTCTGGTTCTCTTCCTGTCTCCCTGGCTGCTTCTCCGTTTCCACTGCCCTGATGACCTCTCTTCATTTCATAACCTCAAATGTCATCCATATTCTGACAAGTTCCAATTTTGCATTTCTAGCACAGATCCCTCCACCGAATCCCAGCTTGTTATACCCAGTTGTCTGCTCAACTTTTCCAGGTGGATTCTAATAGGAATCTCAAAATCAACACATCCAAATACCTAGTAACCCTCGATCCCTGTCCTGACTCCAAACCTTCCTCTCTCCCAGACTTTACTCCATGAATGACGAATCCACAAATCATGACGTTCAGAACAAAAACCTTAGTTGAATCCTGAGCTCACTTTCTCTCCTACCCCACATCCTACAGAAAAACATAATCCCTTCAAGCGCTACCTCCAAAATAGGCAGGATCCAATGGCATCTCACCACTTCCACGGCTACTGCCCTAGTCCAAGCCGCCAGCACCTGTTGCCTGGATTGGTGCTGAACCTGTCTCCCTGCTTCTATCTTTGACCCCCCAGCCTCCCACACCCCCACCACCAGCCCCCGTGCACAACTCTTCCAACAGAGCAGCTGATTATTTTTAAAATTTAGGTCAGGTCAAACCTCTTCTCTGTTCAAAACTCTCCAGTGACTCAGCACCCCCTGTTTACTGTCTGCCTCCTCTCATTAGACTAGAATCTATCTATGAGACAGCAGCAACTTCTGCACTTTGTTCACGGTTCCGTTTCCAGTGCCTAGAATGGTGCCTGGTACAAAACTCCATTCAGTAAATGTCTCCTGAACAAATGAACTTTTCCCCAATCCACTTTCCCCTAAACCCTCGAACTCTGTTAGGAGCACCTGGATCACGCTAGTCTCTCAAGCTGGAAGTCCCCAGTGCTCAGCCTAGAAGTGACTGCTCCGTAGAGACATTTCCCTTCATCCTTCCTTTTTCATCCACTGATCTGTCATCGTTTGCAATTAGTACTTACCTATGACATGCTTCGTCCTCTGTAGTCTCACCGTCACAACTCTCTCAAACTCACATCTTCTGCCACAGGCTCCCCCCTTCCACTGTTGGCGCCCCAGTGCTGGGCTGCACTTCTTGTTTTATTATTTCCCTGGTTTATATTCTTCCTAGCAAGACTTCCCAGCCTTGACTCTACTGGCAAGTTGGGTCAGATAATCCTTTGTTGTATGCGGCTGCCTATACACTGTAGGATACCGGGTAATGTCCCTGCCCATTAGCCACTAGATGCCAGTAGCACCTCCCCAAATGGCAACCAAAAATGTCCCAAGACATTGCCAGATGCCTCTAGGGCACAAAATTGCCACTGGTTGAGAACCACTGTCTTTTATCAGTGCTGAAACAAAACAGAACAAGATCCTACATACCTTGGTTACATCCTGGGGTTAGAGAAGCTCATTTAGACTCAAAGAGAAAACATTAGACGCCTGTGTCCTACAGAATAAAATCTAAATTCCACAGATGATATTCAAGGTCCTGGACTCTGTTTTCAACCCCTCTACTCACACCTCACCTGTCCAACCTAACTGGGCTTTCTACTACTCCCAGGAACTCCCATCCCTGCCCGGCCCCTCCCTCCTAACCTTCCACTCGGCTCCTACCTCCCACTCCTCCAAGCTGGTGACTTTGATTTCTCCTTCGTTTAATCCTTTAATGGAGGCAGGGCAGTGGATACACTGTTGCGCAACAGAAACAATGCCCCTTTCAAGAGACTGCTGAGCACCCCGTTACCATGACCTCTCAAACATTTGCTCTTAGAAATCTCTTTCTAATGTTTTTGAGCATTTTATCAAATAGAACTCTGTAGGCCTAGTACAGAAGTACATGATCCTTCCGCAGAGAAGCCAAAAATAAGTTAGGACTACATTAACCAACTTTCTAAGAGGCTCGGGCCTGATGCACCGAAGTGTCCACACACCTTGTAAAACAACGTTGTACTTCACTCTGGCCTCGAAATCCATAATTCACCTTTTATCATTAAGCAGATCTCTTTTTCGCACCTGTTCCCCAGGCTCATCCAGCTCCCTCTCCAGATCCTCCAGCACAGTCACCGCCTCCTCCCCGCTCTCCGGGTGCTGCTCCCGCACCCAGGCCTGCAGCTCCTCGGGCAGGATGGTCAGGAACTGCTCCAGCACCAGCAGCTCCACGATCTGCTCCTTGCTGTGCGTCTCGGGCCGCAGCCACTGACGGCACAGCTCCCGGAGCCGGCTCAGCGCCTCGCGGGGCCCCGACGTCTCCTGGTAGCAGAACTGCCGGAAGTACTGCCGGAAGACCTCCCTGCTGTGGGCGCTGTTCTTTCGCAGGTTCTGATCCTGTCTGGCGGTGGCATAGTCCTCCCTCTCCTCCGCCTCGATCTTCACTTCCAGAGGCTCATCCTGGTCCCCGCGGGCCGCGAGAGCCCAAGCAGATGCCATCAGAGCTGTGCGAAAGCTTTATCGGTGCCGCAAGCAAGAGTCCCTGTTCAGTTCCCCCTGGGCGGACCTGAGGCAGAAGCCGTCACTCTTCACACAAGCTACACCACCGGCCAAAATCGCAAATTCTAAGAATTCACTTCTGTGCTTTGCAAGCCACCTCCAGGTTAATTTACGAGACTCAGGGAAACGCTCCGATTACAAAAGACTTGGGAACAAACTAATCTAGGAAAAGATTAGGTAAAAGCTGCGAAGTGGTCTGAGGATTCTACAAACGAACAGTCCGGGCCGGCAGGAAACACCTGCATTGAGTCCTAGAACGAAGGGCAATCCAAGGGGATGCAACCAACATTTAGAGCAAATAAACAGTAATAAAACGTCGGGACACCCTCGCTCAGTCGCCTTTCTCCTGTAACGGCCGGGCGTCCGGCGGAAACCCTGCCGTCAGGAGCGCAGGGCTCCAGCCCCTCGGGCGCTGTCTCCGCTCCTTCCCCCCGCGCAGGCCACGCCGCGTTTCACGGCTCTCCGAGGGCGGGACAGGGCCGCACGCTCGCTCCCCCGCGGCCCGCGGCGGCCAGCACATGGGTCGCCCCCGGGGTACGAGAGGCCGCGGCCTCCAGGCGGTCCGAAGCCCGAGCGGCCCACAGCGCCCCACAAAGGCCGGAAGCGAGCGGCGTGGGCGCGCGCGCACTTCCGCCGCAGCCGCAGGGAGGGGGCGGGCGCTCGCCGGGCAGTTCCCGCGCGGCCCCGCGAGCTCGCGAGAGTTAGACGGTGGGCGCGCGCGCACTTCCGCCGCAGCCGCAGGGAGGGGGCGGGCGCTCGCCGGGCAGTTCCCGCGCGGCCCCGCGAGCTCGCGAGAGTTAGACGGTGGGCGCGCGCGCACTTCCGCCGCAGCCGCAGGGAGGGGCGGGCGCGGCCCCGCGAGGTCGGGGAAGCTAGGCGGGCGAGCTGCGGGCGTCGTTACTCTCAATCCCCAGCTCCTGCCCCTGTCGCTGCCCCCGCGACCTCGGCCCCACGGTGGGCGAGGCCTGGCACACGTGCAGTAGGTGCCACTTTGTCCTGTAACTCTCTCTATAAATTACTAGAGTCAGCTTGCCAGTGTTTTGTTGGCGGTTTTGCATCTCTGCTCGGGGGAAATACTGGCCCGTAGTTTTCCTTTCTGTAATGTCTTCGGGTAATGACGGCCCTACGACGCGCGGCTTCCTGCAGGAGGCTGACGCTGAAGGAGTCAGCCAGCACCAGAACAAGGGGCCAAGGCGAAGCAGTCCGCCTCGGTCACAGGTGCGATGCAGCCGCAGAAGAGCCTCCGAGCCCTGAGCGCGCGAGACACAGGGCAGGCCCAGGGACAGCGTTCCGCGTCGTGCACGCGGGGGAAACTCAGGGATGTAGGGGTGCGGAACAGACGCCAAAGGTAAAAAGGGATCTCCAAAAAACTCATTTCTCATACTTTTCGTCCAAACTCATTGATAACATTTGGCCATTTTATAAGCCAGGTAACTCCCAACATTTAAAAAAGAGAAATGATTCTTGAGATATTTGATAATCCTTCTAAGTACTTCTAAAATCAAAAGAGGGGGGAAAAAGCAGACTTTGAGATCCAGGACTCAAGAAAGACATGGTGAAACTAATTCAGAAGATCAGTTACTTTGTGTTTAAAAAATAAACCTATATATACACTGGATTAGCTCATAATCATGTTGGGTGTATTTAGAGAAGTTGTAAAGGAGGCAAGAAAGGAGAAAAAAGTTGAACAATAATTTAGGAAAAGAGAATCCAAAAAACTTTATTATTATTTATCCCCCAGGCTTTAAATCTGGATGGACAAGGGTGTTTTGGAAAATTAAAGATGGCTACAAATTCTTCAGCATTTTTCCCTTAGGAGGTGGAGGTCTAGGTCATTTCCCTTTGAGTCTAAGTGGGTTTGATGACTGCTCTGATAAAATACAGCAAAAGTGATGCTGTTTGAGTTTCCCAGCCTGAGCCTTTAGAGAGCAGCAGCTTTCACTTTTTGTGTTTTTGAACAGTTGCTCTTGGAGTCCTGAGCCATCACAGGAACAGGCTGACTGCCCTGCTGGAAAGATCTTATAACGAGGCCCTGAGCCCACCCTTCTAGCTGTCCTTGCCCCAAGGCACTGGGCATGGCAGTGCAGCTGTCTTGGATTTTTCAGGCAAACCCAGCTGCCAGATGAATACCACCAAGTGTCACTAGAAGATGCCACATGAAATGGAAAAACCTTGCAGCTGAGCCCTCCCCAAATTCCTGGCCCAAAACATCATGGGATGGATGTTTATTCTAAGGCAGTTTTTGGGTAACTTTTTATGCATCCAGTATGTTATTATAACAGCGTGGTCAGACTATTTCCTGAGGATATTAAATTTCCTTAGATTAGATGGTATAGTCTACAAGGAATTTTAAATTTGTAATTGATTTCTTGACTTCAAACCAGAAAAAGGTATTGAGGACATGCTACATCTTTAAGTTGAGGACTTTATTAGGGAACTATGAGAGGCAGTGACAACCCAGTAACAGGAAGAAAATTCTGAAAATGTCCCTTCAAGCCAAGTTGGGGCCTGACCTTGACCTCCCCAAAAGGACAAGAAACTGGTGGGTTAGCAACGAAATTCTGGCAATTCCCTGGCAAGGTGGCCACCTTCCCAGGGCATGAGTGTCTCAGCCAGACTGCCCCTCAGCCCCCCACCAAAGGTGGAGAGGAGACAAAGGCTGTTTATAGAACCAATTCCAAGGCAATGAGAGCTGTAAGGAAAGTTGCGGGGCGGGGGGGGAACCCTTAAAAAGAGTCCCAGGGGTTTGGCTCTGAGCAACTCAAATACTTTGACAAATAGTTCTACAAAATGTTATTTAAAAGGTAAAATGCCTAATGTTTCTGAGTTCCCCAGGTCCACAACCAGCTGTTTTTTTTTTATACAATCAATTTGTATCTTAACTGATGAACTACTGAATACATTGGCTTCTTGAACAACAAAGGGCTTGAATTATGCAAGTCACTTATACTTGGACTTTTTCTCATACAGTACACAGTACCATAAATGTATTTTCCTTTTTTTTTTTTAAAGATTTTATTTCCTTGAGAGAGAGGGAGGGAGCAAGCAAGTGGGGGAGGAGCAGAGGGAGAGGGACAAGCAGACTCCACACTGAGCGCGGCCCTTCCCAGGGCTCAATCCCATGACCCTGAGATCATGACCTGGGCTGAAATCAAGAGTCTGAGGCTTAACCGACTGAGCCACCTGGGGGCCCCCTGTAAATGTATTTTCTTATGATTTTCTTTACATTTTCTTGGGGCCCCTGGCTGGCTTGTTCAGTGGAGCATGTGACTCTTGATCGTGGGGTCGTTGAGTTCCAGCCCAACATTGGGGGTAGAGATTACTTAAAAAAAAAAAATCATAAAAAAATTTGTTCTTTATATACGGTATATGATGCATATAACATACAGAATATGTGCTAATCAACTGTTTATATTATCAGTAAGTCTCTGGTCAACAGTACGCTATCAGTGGTTAAGTCAAGTTATACTCAGATTTTTTACTGTGAAGGGGGTCAGTGCCCCAACCCCCATGTTGTTCAAGGGTCAACTGTACTATACTCAAAAGTATGAAGAGATCATTATGTTTACGGTGGTTGCAATGAACAATTAACTTGATCACCTTTCTCGTGCAGAACTCAAAATCAATAAAGAGAATCTTGTCAATTTCCCTGAACTTAATGCAATGTAAATAAAATAATGGTTTTAGTTTTAACTTGTTTTTGACTCTAGGATGGCTTTATTTATTTATATTACCTGCCTGTCCCCTGGGCATTTGAGTTTGCTTATTCTCCCATGAAGACTAACTTGGATCTGTTTGTTTTCCTAATGCAAATTAACACACCTCTATTTAAAAAAAAAAAAGATGCATCTTTCTTGTTTGGGGTCTTGGCTGGGGGCTATGTGTCACACATCATAACTTAGATAGGAACGGAAGGCCCAAGGATCCACCATGTTGTCACTAAAAAGATGCTGAACAAGTTTTTTTTGACTTGACAAATCACTGCAGCAACATTTTAAAATACATTAACCATCTAGTAATATTGCTATTTGTATTTTATACACAACTTAAGTTTTCACTAAAAAAAAAAATTAAATAGTCCAAGCTTTTGTAAGAACTGTATTTAGGAACAACTAATAAAACATCTGGAAATCTGAAGTGGTGGACCATAGGCAGCCCTTTGAATCACTAAAATAATGTAGCTTGTTTGATGAGGCTGTTAAGGAAAAAGTAACTGGCTTGCTCTATTGAATCTGACCAGGTTTGGAGGGACATTCTGAAGGGCCAGTTCCCATCAAAGACCACCTACAGGTCTGGAATGAAGAGAGATTCTGCCTTGCCAGTCTCAGATGCTGGACACTTAAAAGTTTTTAGTGTTAGATGCTACTGTTCACAGCCTTTCCATCCATATTTATCAACTTCCCACATTCTCTCTCGAGTGACTTTTCTGATACTGAATAAGGAATAAAATGTCCAGGAAAATTTTTACTACAATTACACTAAGAGTTTTTCTCCAACACAGATTCTGACACAGTGGAAAAGCTCTGTGTTCTATTAGCTCTTCCACACTTGTTCGGATGGTAACACTTCTCGCTGGTGTGAAGTCTCTGGTGCTGGTTAAGAGCTGACCACTCTCCAAGGCTTTACCTGTCACTTCTATTACAGGGTCTCTCTCCAAGATGGCTTCTCTGTGATGAACTAGTCCAGTTTGCATATTGTCCCATATCCTCCACATCTGTGAGTCAAATTGCGTGAACTCTCTTATCTTCAGTGAAGCCTGCACTCTGGACTAAAAGCTCTTCCACGCTCATCACATTCATAGAGTTTCTCCTCAGTGTGTAGCTCGGATGGAGCTCTGAGTGAAACTCATTCCGCATTCATCACACTTACGCCATCATAGGTATCCTTCTAGTCTTCCCTGGTATTTCTGGACTTTTATGTAACGAAAGCACTGAGCAACACCTCCATCTAATCTGACAATGTGTCCCTGTTGGCATGTTATTTCTTCAGATGTCTTCTACTTTGGAAGCATCTTCTCATTCTCCATTTCAACCAAATCATCTGAAAGAGGAGACTGAACATTTCAGCATGATTCACCTACTCACACACACCTTACTCGATTACTTGTTTATTGAACAAGCACTCATTAAAAGTACATGCTAGGGGCGCCTGGGTGGCTCAATTGGTTCAGCGTCTGCCTTCAGCTCGGGCCAAGATCTCAGGGTCCCGGGATCGAGCCCCATGTTGTCGGGGAGCCTGCTTCTGCTGCTCCCTCTGCCCCTCCCCCTGCTTGTGCGCCCTCAATCTTGCTCTCTCTCAAATAAATAAATAAAATCTTAAAAAAAAAAAGTACATGCTAAAGGAAAGAAAACAAAATGTTTTATGTAACACAGGTGTGTATTCAGTTTATGACTTAAATTATACTGTGTTATTTTTTAAAGCAAGGGGTATGTATGTATATATGTGCCTGTGATAAACACAATAAAAGAATAAACCACAGAAGTAAAGAGCAAGAAAGGATTATCTATGGGGAAGAGAGGGAACAGAAGGGTGCAACAGGAAGAGAACTTCCTTGAAAACATTTTACAAATTTAATATGTAAAATTTTATACTTTATATAATTTTAAAAAATAAACATTTTAATATAAAATAAAATAAAAAATCAGTCCCTAAACATTGAACAAGTAATGAAACAAACTGAATTTAAATGTGTACCTGTTGGTGACATAAGCACAGAAAAGAGGAATTATTTCCAATGTCCTTAGAACAGTAATTTTTTTGTATTACCCAAAGATCTATAACTTAAGAACAAAAAGAATGGGAAAACACAGGCACAACCATGAAGCTGTTTATAATAATCATACTTGTTGATGGTAGTGCTAATATTTTTATTGAGGTTATTGTGTATATATTGTGGGATAAAGCAAATGAGTATTTGGTACTCTATTATTCCTGGTGTCTTTGAGAATTCTCCAAAAGGAGATACAGATGAAAGACAGATTAAGACCCTGAAATACTCAATTTGAATTGGAACTATCAATATGAATTCACAATACATAGTCTATCTTAAATTTTTCCTAGCTTTGAGCACTGACAAGGCCTAGGAACAATGTCCAATAAAGCCATGAACACTCCTAGTACCTTATTTTTGGTCTTGAAATACTGTTTCCCACTAAACAGAATCAAGGGGCCTTGGAAAAATGACTGATCCCAAGAGTGGGAAGGAATCGGAAGATGAGTCTGTACCTCTTGTTATACCAGACAGCAAGAAAGCTATTAAAATGCCTAGACTCGTGTCATAAACAGAGGAGTCAAACTCAACAGGCTCCTACTGCCCAAAGATGAGACAAATGAGCTTCAATAACAATACTTAAGTACAATGGATTGAAAAATACGAAATATGTTTAAATCCACGAGTTTTTTTTTTTTTTAAGATTTTTATTTATTTATCAACGAGACAGAGACAGAGACAGAGGCAGGCAGAGGGAGAAACAGGCTCCTTGCTCAGCAAGGAGCCCAATGTGGGACTCGATCCCAGGACCCTGCGATCATGACCTGAGCTGAAGGCAGACGCTTAACCAACTGAGCCACCCAGGTGTCCCTAAATCCACAAGTTCTAAATGATACTATTATTAATAATAACAACTGGCCACTGTTTTAGAGAATGACAGCAAAATGAATTCATTTTGAAACTGATTTTTAAAAACAGGTAGTGGGAAGGGAACCTGGGTGGCTCAGTCAGTTAAGCCTCTGCCTCCGGCTTAGGTCATGATCCCAGGGTTCTGGGATCAAGTCCCACATTGGGCTCTCTGGTCAGTGGGGAGTCTGCTCTTCCCTTTCCCTCTGCCCCTCCACCCCGCTTGTGTGCTCTGTCAAATAAATAAAATCTTTAAAAAAATAAAAAAAATAGGTAGTGGGGAGGGAGTTAATCAATTACCTTGCTTCTTCTATAAGAACCACTGGGTAACCAAGTAGGAAGACAGGGGAAGTATCTCTTTATATAAATATTCTAGCTTTGTTAAATGAGGAATGACAAAATAAGAATATACCAACATTCTGGAACCGCTAATGGAGTCATGTACGTAGGTACTGAGGATCAAGAGCTGCTAACATCACGAAGAAAGAGACAACCAGATGTTGTAAACTCCTGATAGAACACACCACCTTGCCAAGTTAAACTTATCTTGTTCCCAAACCTTAAACTTGGTTTTGATCAAGCCCCCAGTTTACTGCAATTTATAGAAAATGGATAGAACAGAAGACATTAAACTACAGAACTAGATGCAGATGGCAAAGTTCTCACTATGGGACTCTATCTGAGAAATAGCCTGGTGTGTTTAGTTTTTTCTAAAATTATTTATTTAAAGTAATCTCTACCCAGGGTGCCTGGGTGGCTCAGTTGGTTGAGCGACTGCCTTCGGCTCAGGTCATGATCCTGGAGTCCCGGGATCGAGTCCCGCATCGGGCTCCCTGCTCGGCAGGGAGTCTGCTTCTCCCTCTGACCCTCTGCCCTCTCGTGCTCTTTGTCTCTCATTCTCTCTCTCTCTGAAATAAATAAAATCTTTAAAAAATAAATAAATAAATAATCTCTACCCAAAAGGTGTGGCTTGAACTCATGACCCTAAGATCGAGTCGCACACTCCTCTGACTGAGCCAGCTGGGTGTCCCCAACCTGATGTTTTGTCTTTTTTTAAGATTTTATTTGGCAGAGAGAGATACAGCAAGAGAGAGAACACAACAAACGGGGAGAGGGAGAGGGAGAAGCAGGCTCCCCACTGAGCAGGGAGCCCGATGTGGGGCTTGATCCCAGGATCCCGGGATCATGACCTGAGCTGAAGGCAGATGCTTAACGACTGAGCCATCAGGCACCCCTTGTTTTGTTTTGAAGATTTTTAATTTATTCATTTTAGAGAGAGAGAGACAGAGCACAAGCAGGGGGAGCAGCAGAGGGAGAGGGAGAAGCAGGCTCCTCGCCAAGCTGGGAGACCAACAGGGCTCTATCCCAGGACCTGGAGATCACGACCTGAGCCAAAGGCAGATGCTCAACCATCTGAGCCACCCAAGCGCCCCCTAACCTGATGTTTTTAGTTAACTGCAAGTGGGGAGATAAAAAGGAAGAGGGGTCTATATATTAGGAGAAACTTAAGAGATATATCAATGGGTCAAAATGTGTTTTTTTCTTGGGATCCCAATTCAAACAAACAAGCTAAAACAAAAGAAATTTAAAAATTCATAACATCTTTGAGACAACTGGAAATTTGGTACAATTTTTTTAGGTGTGATAATACTATTATGGTTACATTAAAGAAATTCCTGTCTTTTAGTCATGCCTCTAAGAATTCATCTTTTGAGCTACATATTGAAATATTTACATTTGAAAGATTATATCTGAGACATACTTCAAAATTATACGGAAAAAACATGGAAATGAGTAAGAGTTATGAGACAACATAGTCATGATTTGATAATGTTGAAACTGGGTGGCAGGTTCATGGAGATTCATTACACAATTCTTTTATATAGATTTGTACTTTTTCAGAATAAAAAGTAAAAAAAGATGAGTTTGTGGCTTTTAGTTGGTAGTATGTAAAAAAAAGAAAAAAGAAGCAACTTACAAACCCTCCTAGTTAAAAGATAATTTGAGCTTTTTCTGTAGGAGCCACCAGGTTGAGAGAAGCGTGGCCCTCTCCTCTCCACCCCCATGGTGTGTGCTCGTCCACTGATATCCATGTACTGTGAAAAGGGGGAGTCATCTGGCAAAAATGTGACTTTGCTTGTGTTCAAGGCTCCCATTCGACCTGATACTGTGAACTCTGTTCACACCAACTTGTGCAAAAACAACAGATGACTATGCTGTCAGTGAATTAGCAGGTCATCAAACCAGTGCTGAGTCTTGGGGTACTGGCCAAGCCGTGGCTCAAATTCCCAGAGTACAAGATGATGGGACTTGCCGTTGTGGCCAGGGTGCTTTTGCGAATACGTGTCATGGGGACTGCACATTTGTACCAACCAAAACAACACAGAAGCGATATTCCCTCTGCTCTGTCCTGGCTGCATGAGCCTTTCCAATGCTGGCCATGTCTATAGATTCTTGCACTGCAGGAGTTCCTGAACTTCCTTTGTTGGTTGAAGATAAAGTTAGTTGAGGCTATAAGAAGACCAAGGAGGCTGTTTTGTCTCTTAAGAAACTTGAAGCCTGGGGCGTCTGGGTGGCTCAGTCGGTTAAGCAGCCGACTCCTGATATGGGCTCAGGGCATGATCTCAGGGTCCTGGGATGAAGCCCTGTGTTGGGCTCTGCACTCGGCAGGGAGTCAGCTTGAAGATTCTCTCCCTCTGCCCATCCACCCCCCCACCCCCACTCTCCCTCTCTCTCTCAAACAAATCTGAAAGAAAGAAAAGAAAAGAAAAGGAAGGAAGGAAGGAAGAGAGAGAAACTTAAAGTCTGGAATCCACTGAAAAACCTGAGAATCACGTTGAAGCTAAACCTGTGTGCAAAGATCATGTGCTAGAACACCATTCTTCACCAGGCCAAGAATCACAAGCTCCAGATGGATAAAGCGGCAGCAGCCTCAGAAGCCAAATCAGATGAGAAGGTGGTTCCAGGCAAGAAGCCCATGGTATGGAAGAAAGGAAAGAAGGCTACTGGTGTTCAGAAGCAGAAGAAACCTTTGGTGGTAAAAAGGCTGCAGATACCAAGAAACCAGCAGCTGAGAAGAAGCCTGTAGGAAAGAAACCCACCAAGGAAGACAAGAAGCCTGCTGCATAAGCTTGAATTTGTTTGTTCCATAAAGGTTGAATCATTTTGGACAGCTGATTTTGAATAAAGACCCGAATAAAGGTAAAAAAAAATAATCTGATACCCATACAATGAAACCTACGTCAGCTATATGTATGCATTACATGTAACTCTTGGAAATGTGTCCAGAACATAATATGGAATTTAAGAGTAGTGGCAGTTGATAAGTTCAGTATGATTATATTTGGGCATATACATGTGCTTCTCCAACAAGCACATAAAAATTGTAAATTTTGTTTCCTACACTAATTTTTTTTAAACGCACATTTAAAATTTTCTCTATTGCACGTGGCTTTTGTATCATTTTCCATTGGTTTCAATGTAGAAGAATGTTTTCCTGCCTCTGGGATAAGAAGTCAGGGTCACGGAAGTTGGTAGTATTGAGTTAGAATAGAGAAACTGAACCATTCAATAGGAGAAGGATTTTCAACAGTTTTAGTGCAAAGAAGTGAAGGAAGAATCACAAGGTTAAAATGATGTGCTTAGAGGAACAGGTTAAAGGTGGAACAAAAGATCAAGGGAAAGGTAGGCAAAAAATTTAGTGATGAGGTTCATCTGGAAAAACACAAGAAGACATTTCCTATCTTTTCCCCCGGTGGGATCTCACCTTTCTCCTGAATGGAGGCAGCTCCCAAGGTTCAGCATTGAGCTAACCCGTTCTGGCCGGAGCTGGACCCCGTGCGTCCTCTGCTGCTGCCATATAAAGCTTCTGCCCCTGGGGCCCTTCCTGTCCCTGTAGAACTAGGATCCAGGGACAATGGGATCAATTTGACCAGGGTGATATATGCGGAGAGTTCTAGAGCTTCGATCCCAATATTAATGGGGAACATAGAAAAGCTGGACAGAAAGCACTTTCCCTTGACCTGCAAGGACGGGGAATTAAAGCACATAGAATATCGGGAGGGGACGCACTCTGCCAGTGCATCTTGGCCATTTCCCTCACTACGTGTGGGAGGAGATCTCGCCTCTCTTATCGCTCTCTGGAGACAACACCTGCCTTCTGATGACAGATCATTTCTTCCTTATCTCACCTGTCCTTGGGGATTATCCAGCTTCCTCGACAAGCCCTCCCAGTCCAGGAACCGTGTCCTCCCTATACTCTGGGCTGCTCCCGCACCCAGGCCTGCAGCTCCTCGGGCAGGATGGTCAGGAACTGCTCCAGCACCAGCAGCTCCACGATCTGCTCCTTGCTGTGCGTCTCAGGCCGCAGCCACTGACGGCGGAGCTCCCGGAGCTGGACTTCTGAGGCCCGAGGGAATCCTCCCAGAACTGCCTTAAGTTTTGTCTGAAGGACTCCTGTCAGAAGCACCATTTCTGTGCAGGCTAGATTCTGTAACTAGTTGACATTCCTTCTGTTCTGCAGCCCGAAAGGGCTGGACTGAATCCATTCCTGGGCAAAACAGCTCAGAAGACTGGCTCACTACGACAGTAGGGGGAGCTTAAGGCTCATGATAACACATAACACATCACTGTTAGATCAACTCCAAACTAGGAACATATTTAGTCAGAGTGAATCGCTGTCATCTGGCCAATGATTTGAAGGTAAAGATGCTCTGTAAAAGATAAAACAAGCACAAAATGTTATTAGAATAATGTCAGAAAATTAAAGACAATTCAGTTACTTTAGGATTAAAGAACAATACTAGTGACTTTTAGATCTAGAAACTTCAGTGACATGTTCAGATAATGTGAAATATTCAGATAATGAAGAAAATGCAAACAGCTTTGCTTGCTTAAATTGCATGTCACAGATTTAGTCAGTTATATTTACAAATCAGCTGCTAGATACTTTCAAAGGCATCTTTAGTTTCAGAAAAGAACAGTGTGTGTGTCAATCAAATGTGTCCCACATTTGAGTCAGGGGGCCCAAGTCAATTAACCAAGGCCTGCTTTGTACACAAACCCAGGGAGTATTTTTCAGTCCTTTGCTTACCAGATGCCCCTGCAGCACCTAACACTGCTAGCCACTCCCAATCTTATAAGAACTATAATCCTCTGGCTGTTTTCCATGAGTTGGTTTCTGTAAAGTGCTTAGACCAATGCCTGGCACTCAGTATTATATAAGGGCTTGTCAAATAGCTCATTCTTAAGTCTACTTTATGGCTCTTCTTCAGCTTGCCAAGAAATGTCTGGTTACCCTAAGTTGAGACCCAGCCTTCTTCTCATTCCACATTCATTCTGGGCAACCTTGTCTATTCAGTAGTATGAGACCTGAAATGTTGTCACCTAAGAACTCCTAAATCTGATTCTCTTACTCCAGTCTTGCTTTGGAACTCCAGACCATTATAGCCCAATGGTGTATCTCAACACCACCAAAAATTAACTCATTTTCCTCTCATAATCAATGCCTCCTCCAGAATTACCCATTTCTTTTTTTTAACCCATTTCTTTTAAAACAGCACATTTGTGGGGCACCTGGGTGGCTCAGTCGGTTAAGCATCCAACTCTTGATCTTAGGTCAGGTGTTTGTTTGTTTGTTAAGATTTTATTTATTTATTTAACAGAGACAAAGCAAGAGAGGGAACACAAGCAGGGAGAGTGGGAGAGGGAGAAGCAGGCTTCCCTGTGTAGGAGGAGCCTGATGCGGGTCTCGATCCCAGGACCCTGGGATTATGACCTGAGCCAAGATCAAGAGTCAGATCCTCAAAGTCTCAACCAACTGAGCCACCCAGGGGCCCAGCCCTGACTGTATTTTTTTTAAAAAGCTTGTAGCACTGGGGTGCCTGGGTGGCTCAGTCGTTGGGCGTCTGCCTCCGGCTCAGGTCATGATCCCGGGGCCCTGGGATCGAGCCCTGCATCAGGCTCCCTGCTCGGCGGGAAGCCTGCTTCTCCCTCTCCCGCTCCCCCTGCTTGTGTTCCCTCTCTCGCTGTCTCTCTCCGTCAAATAAAAACCAAATGTTAAAAAAAAAAAGCTTGTAGTACTAAGTATATGCTACACAGTGTGCTCCGCACTTTTCAATCTTTGGTCTTCAAGTCTAGTTAAATCCACCTTTTCCACATAATTCTATTCCACATCTCTTCACTTCCATAGCCACCACTTTACTTTCACCAACTTACAGTACTGGTTCTTTCTAGGACGACCGCACGTCTCTTCTCTCTTGCTTCCAGTCTTGCCCCCTTCCAATTCATTTACCCTTTCTCCTAGAATATTTCTAGAAGCCTAGTAGGATTACACTACTCCCCTGCTTAAAGACAGGTAGCCCTCTCTGTAGAGGAGCCCTTCGCGTCTACGGTGCGATGCCGCAGGTCCCCGGGCGCTAGCTCGTCGCTGAACTCAGCTACCGCGGCGGCCGAGCAGGACAGCGGAAGCCCTTGGCCGGGTCCCTCTGCAAGGCAGTGTGCATACAGACATTTTATGGGCTGACACTGAAAATGGAGCAGCACACGGCCTTTTAACGTCTAAGTTCCCGGAACGTTGCAGTCACTGGCGCTCTTCCTCTGGCCCCGGCGACAGCACACCCACGTGTGTAGGGGAGCCATGGCTCCCCGCTCGTGCCGTCTCCTACCGCCTCCGCAGGGACGTGACCCCAGCTCGCCACCCCCACCTCCGAGGGCCCTCGGACCTGAAGGCTGCCCCGCGCAGGGGCTGCCGCTGGACCGCAAGTTACGCGTCTCCTCACCGCACGGTAAGGCGAAGAGTGCCGCCTCGAGCGGGCTACCCCCGGTCTGAGCCCTAGGGCCCGCACATCCACGCACCGGTCTGCGTGTACTTGACGGACGCGCCAACTCTCGTCCTCGCCACTGAACTCACGCGGCACTTCCCCCTGTTCCGCGACAGTCTCTGCGCGGCACGTGACCCTATTTTAGGGGCCAGACCGTGGCCGTTACCCTAGGAGACCCGCGCAGGGAACAGAAGGCCGCGTCCGCTAACCCCCGCGAGCGCCGACACGGGGCCGCCCGCAGCCCGGGGACCCACGCAGGGAGAACAGCCGAGCCCAGCGCTGGAGCTGCCCGCGCAGCGGGCGCCCGGCTCCCGTCCAACCCCGCGACGGCAGCCCGGAAGTACGTCACGACGCCCGGGCGCGCCTCCTCGCCGCCTCTCTAGGAAGCCTAGAGGCCCCGTCGTCTCGGTGGTGGCTCGGCTCCCACCTCCCGCCGACCCTCGCGAGCCCCGCGGCCCGTGAATGCCTCAGGCGGGCGGTCCGCCGGGCGGGGCCCCACTCCGCCGGGGCCCCCAGCTCTCCAGCCCCCGAGGACACCTGTCCGCTCTCACGGAACGCTGCGATGCCCTCCGTTCTCCGGTCCCTGCAGAGCCCCCTCGTGCGGATCCCACTGTCCACTGGGCCCGCAGGGGCGGAGAGTAACGAGCAGCGCCCTGAGCACAGCGGCCCGCGGGCTTGCCCTCCGCCGCCCCAAGCCCTGTCCTTCGGAGCAAGGGAACCAGATCCCCGCCGGGCCGGACCGCAGAAGGCGGAGGGACGCAGGGCTGCGGGCGCGGGGGCGGGGCCGGCTGCGGCGGTCCGGCCGAGCACACGGGTCTGGGCCCCGCATCCCAGCTGCTTAGGAGGGCTCACCGTCGGCCCGATTCCGGCAAGTTCTCTCCTGACGCCCGGGACCACGCTTTGCTCCACCGCTTACACCAGTTCATGCTATACACGGAGATGCTCCTTCCGCCTCCGGGAGCCGACCCATCTTGTCTGCTAAACCACGACCTCGACAGGCTCACATGCGGGCACTGGCTGTCTCAACAGTGTTCTTACCGTTGTTGTTTCGGGGGATCCTCTTAAGGGGAATGCGGTTTTGTAGGCTTACCCACCCTTTCTTACCTAATCCAGTGGATGTGTTAACAGGAGCTACTTCAAACCAGGAGGGTGGTGGCTACACCTCCATCTCCCACAGCCCCCTTCATAGATGTTCTGCCTTAGCTTTCAGGAGCACATTGTATTCTTTCTGATTCTATCTCATCTTCCATCTCCTCGGCTGGAAATGTCCAAACTGGGAAAACCACCCATCCTGTCTTACCTCTTGTCTGAGTGTAATTATTAATACCAATCCCTTTCATTCTCAAATGTCCCAGATTGGGCAATAATTTATATATAGTTACCTTATGTCTGAGAACCACTGATAAGCTAGCTAAAATGCAGACTCCCAGATCCTGCTCTCAGAAACATTCAGCCAGTCCGGGGTAGTGCCCAGGAAACTGGCGTTCAAACAGCGCAGGTGATTCTAACACAGGTATATATTCAGAAATAGTGGCTTCATCATAGAGCAGAGACGTTCACATGGAAAACTGGGTGTGGCTCCACAGAGCCTGAAAACAAAAATCAGTGATTCTATACACTGTGCTCTTCTCCTTCTTTTTATGTAAAGCACTGAAATGGGCGAGGAGTGAAGAGCAGTAGGACTGTTTTCACTGCTGAGACACGTGGACTGAGAGACAGAGCGAGCTCTAGTAACAGCTGTTATACAGATAAAGCACATATCTTGGTAACGGTGTCTCTGCATCTTTTTATTTTTCCTTCTCTTTGGTCACCATTTGTTGGTCTAATCCAGTTTTAACGTGTAATTTTGCCTGTCTGAGTCCTTTTTATGTTCTCACATTTTGTTCTTCCCTTTTCTCTTTCCCTCCTATTTTGTTGTTGCTGTTGCTGCTTGGAGATGCCTAAAATGTGTCCCAGGCTCCAAGTGTAAGTGTCTGTGAAACTACATATAATTCACAATGATCTCTGTTCATAGTTTTGTTCTTAAAAATGTTAATGCAATTAAAAATAGATCACTACAAGTGCTTAACGACTTTGGGCTTCACTTTTCTCATGTAGGTATGAAATGGGTAAATTCAAAATTTCTTCCTAAAGCTAACATTCTCTGATTCTGTGTTAAAAAGCCCCTATACCACAACAAAATACTTTCAATGATCCCATTATGCTTACCAAACAAAGACCAAGCGCACAGGAAAGTGTTCAAGGACCTCTCAATCTGCCCCCCACTCCTGTGCTTTCTTGTAAGAGCTCCATGACCTGCCAAACTGGAAAACGCAGGGCTCTTGAGCATATCTTTGTTGGGCCTTCCTCACCCTGTTCCCTCTGCCTAAAATACTTTACTCTATCCTCCATCTCCTTCTACAAATAATCTACTTTTCTCTCAACTTCTAACTCAACATTTAACCAATTACACATATGTATACTGGTATAGATTTTATATTTCAAAATTGCTCCTGAGAAAGTACTTCATATTTTATAATTTTGACTTTAGATACACTTTTTTAAAGATTTTTTTTTTTGAGAAAGTGAGCAAGCACGAGTGGGGGTAGGGGCCGAGGGAGAGGAAGAGCAGGAAGCTGAGCAAGGAGCCCAAATGGGGCTCGATCCTGGGACCCTGGGATCATGACCTGAGCTGAAGGCAGATGCTTAATCGACTGTGCCACCCAGGTGCCTGGACTTTAGATATACTTTTATTTTAAAATATCCTCAGAGATAACTTTTGTCTTACATAGGAAAAATATAGAACAATCTTCCACTATAAATTATGTTTTTTAAAGGAAAAGTATTGTCACATATAGAAAATAGGAGTCATTTCCAAATACAAGATGTGGACAGAGACTTGGTTCTCCTTTAGTCCTGACTTCAAATAAAAATTACAGTGAAAGAGAGTCTTCAGGGCTCTTATCTACAGCTCCAGACAGGTGTTATTTGCAAATTGTCAGCCAATTTCTTAACATACGGTGTCCAATCTCCTAACAGTGCTCAGAGGGGTGCTGGACTATCCCTCAAGAACCAATAAGGCATTTTAATTGGATTTGAATTAATATTTCTTACACCTTGCTGGGCTGTAAAACTGACTACTCTTTCAGATTGGACTTTCAAAGGCACAGGGAGGGCTGGTTACTGGTTTACGGAGCACCTGAAAGGAGATCAATGCCAGAGACTTCATGGGTTGAATGAGAACAGCCAGGGTAGAAACAGAAAAGAGAGAAGTGGGGGTAATGCAGGAATGTAAAAGGGAAACAACAGACAGATACAGCATGAGGCCCTTACAGGCCATTGCCCACAGGATACAGCCAACATCAGTGTACTACTAATGACAAATGTGCATCCCAGATAAGAGAATTAGCATAAGCGAATCAGAACAATTAGTATCAGAGAACAAGTAGTTAGTTTGGTGAACTGTAAGTCATTTACTCATGTTAACCATCACTGCATTCTAAGTGGTATATGTCTCTACAGCATATGTAACATCTTTTGTTTCTTGGTATTTCATCAGTTGTTAAGAAAATTTAGAATTTTTGAGAAGCTGTGAACAAAACAAAACAAAACGACAAGCACAAAACAAACCAAACATCCAATATTCAACTGCAGGTGTAAAAACAGTCCATTAGAAATACATCCTTTAAAATCCTGATCTGTTCATATTTTAAATCTTTGAAGAGCTCATATAATAGAATTATCCAAACATGCTGCTTCGGCATATGCAGAGGCATTTGAGATACTTACAAACTCAGATTATAATAGTATATGTATTATATTATTATATGGAATATATATTTACCAGAGAAGTTGATTTTACTTCAAACTTAAGTCTACTATATTTTCCTCACTTTAAAATCCATATGTATTTCTTTTAGAAATAATTTAACCTCAAGACACACTAAAATACACTCTTGAGAAAATTTAAGATTTTTGATTAGACCTATAATTAGCCACAAATGGCAAGAGAAATGGTTTGATATGTTATGACTAAGGATATATAATGGAGCCAAATACACGCGACTGAAAACCACCCCCATCATTTCTGCATTTCTCTGTAGAAGAATTAGGTGCAACTATAGTGGCCCAAGCTCTGTTTCCTAGCTCATGTGGAAGTTGTTATTTTAAACAGAGTTTGGCTTGAACCACATCTGGGAAGAATGAAACAGTCTGTGACCTTTTAAAGTAGTGACTGTGCATCTATGGGAGTGTGTTAAAAACTGGGGCACCAACAAATGAAATACTGTCCACTTGTAAACAGAACGAGGAGGCTCTGTTACTCTAAGGACTGCACTGTTTCACGAACACAGCAAGGTGTAGAAAAGTGCCAACAGTATGCCATCTTTCTGTATAATAAGAGGAAATAAGGTGATATAGAGTCACGTTTTCTTGTATTTACATAAAGAAATACTGAAGATACATAAGATACTAGAAAAATGGCCACATATAAGGGAAAAGATAGGCTCCCTTTTTAATGTTGTTCTGATTCTTGAATTGGATGAAGAATGAGTTATCTTTCTTGAAATGTCCCTCTAAGTAAATTAAAATTTAAAGGTTAAAAATAATCGGGTTGCCTGGCTGGCTCCGTCGATGGAGTATGCAGCTCTTGATCTTGGGGTTGTGAGTTTGAGCCCCACGCTGGGTGTAGAGATTACTTAAAAATAAAATAAAGTGCCCCAAATGAGGGGTAAGTGGTAAGTCTTTCCTGAAACTCCACTGTAAATTGAACAGAGGAGCTGTGCATTTATTGAAACACATGGATGGGAGGCTTTGTTGAGCTAAAAAGCAAAACCTCAGTGCCCTCTAAATCTTTTAAGTTCAATAGGCTAGTAATTTCTATTTGGAGATAAAATCCTTCCAGTGGCTTAGTAGAAAGAGCACTAGGAGTTAGAAGACAGGATTCTAGCTCCAGCTCCATTAACTAGTTGTCCGTATAATCCTACAGCTACTTCCCAGAGCCTCCGTTTCTGCATCAATCATGTAAGGGGACAGAGAAGTGATCTCTAAGGTCCCTTACAGTGTTTCTATTATTGTTAAGTGACCCGCTGTGTATTTGGTACTCGGATCCAGATTGTCGTCACCAGAGATTTTCCATTTCTTTGTGTCCTGGGCTTAGTATAAACACTCAATTACTGTTAAGGGAAAGAAGTTTTTTTTTAATGCATAATCTTGGTGGTAATCAATAGGTAATGCTGAGCAGCATGGAGCTTATAAAAAGCAATCAACATGGAAGACTGATCATAGTTTTCTACTTTTGTATGTGTTTGAAATTTTCCATAACTAAGAGTTAAAGAAAGCAAAAACTGAAAATGCTTTTAAGTCACAGGAAAAATGCAGAGGCCTGTATTTTCCTAACGAAGATCAGAAGTGAGATATCAGATTTTTAGCTAAGTTTCCTGATCTGCACAAATTTAAAATCTTGAGCAGTATCTGCTACATCCAGCCACTGAGGTACTAGTAACACATGGCTGCTTCAATTTCTTGGATCCTAACTGGAGACTGAGTTACTGGAACTCTACAGAGTTCTCCTGCAGGGAAAAGCCTTTTGTGTATTTAAGGGAGGATTCATCTGCCCCCTGTTGTAGGTCAAAAAGAAATTCTCATATCTTATGAAAACAGACAATAGTCAAATCGTTTACAGGTTTTACTGCAATTATTTTTAAATTAATTTTTAAATACTAGTTAACATAATTTTGTGTTCAGGCAGCACATAATTTTATTTAAAAACTTTTTTAAAAAGTTTCTTAAACCTTAAGAAGTTTTCCTGAAGTACACCTAGAAAACTTCTTGCACAGATGTGTGTCAGACTGGAGACTCTGTTGATGAAGTCAACACAACAAGACTCAGTACTGCAAAGCGCGGATGTTGTTGACCCCAGAGAACTCGACAGACGTACTTAAGATATAATGCTTCTCTCAGGACAAAAAACATGGACAATTTCGCTGGCTCTACCTGGAGCTTCCTCAAGAGGATTAAACTGTTTTTTACCATTGCTTACTTCAGGGACAAAGGAAGAACCCACCCTGCGACCGCGCTAGCGGTCGGACGCCAGGAAAGGCTGCCCTACCTGCTCCAAGGGGCCGGCCGGGCCCAGCACGGCGTGGACCTTCCGGTGCTGGATGAGGTTGCAGTGGTAGATGAAGTTCTTGCCGCATCCCTCACATTTGTAAGGCCTCTCCCCGGTGTGAATTCTCTGATGCTTCATGAGGACAGAACGTCGACTAAAGCTCTTACTGCACTGGCCGCACTGGAAGGGCTTCTCCCCCGTGTGGATCCTGAGGTGATGGAAGAGCCCAGCGTTCTGACTGAAGGCCTTGCCGCAGACGCCGCACTGGTAGCGCTTCTCCCCGGTGTGGAGCCTCTGGTGCTGGAACAGGCCTGACCGCTGGCCGAAGGCCCGCCCACACTCATCGCACTCGTAGGGCTTCTCCCCTGTGTGGGTTCGCTGGTGCTCGATAAGGATGGAATTCTGGGTGAAGCTCTTCCCACATTCACCACAGATGTACGGTCTCTCCACAGAAGAGCCCGCCCGCTGCCTCTCCAATCTGCCCTCGTGGTCACAGGTGTCTGCACATTCAGGCATCCGAGCAGTACCACCATTCAGTTTTTGAGGTACTTCCACAAGAGATCTCATTTCTTTAGAAAGCTCCCTCTTTGGGGCTAACTCCACATTCCAAGTCCCAGCCTCATCACCTGAAATAATAAGTGGATCATGTGAATGTTAGGTTTCCAAAGGAAAAAGGGAAACACCAGCCGGGAGAGAGAGTGGCAGGGGACGAATAAGCACGGTTTCTGTTTACGTTCACTTTGCCCTCAGGAAGAAGACAGGCTGAACTGTACTGCCCGTGTGCCGTCTGCCTCTTCCGCCAGACCACAGACCTTCTGAGGGCAGGGAGCACGTCCACCTTGCTTGTCACAGTCTCCCCAGGACCAAGCACACCGCCTGGTGCACAGCAGACACTGAACACACGTGCTGAACTGATGGACACTCGGGGAGTGAGGGAGGCCTCCTGAGGAAATTCTGATCCTCACCGATATCCTGAACCGGGCACAGCTCTCGCGAACTGCCTGGATGCAGCTCTTCCAAGGGCTGGAGCCGGCCACCTGACAGCTCCTGGGCTGCTTCCCGAGTTGCCTCCTCCTTCGCAAACTCTCCCTGTTCACAAGCGTAGGTTGGGACCTGGTGGAAATTAAGGACAGTAAGGAATCAAACATCAGAGACACCTTGTAAGGGGGCCTTCCCAGGTCCACCGTGTAGGAAAAGAAGAACCAAGAAACCAGCAACAAGAAAGAGGCAGAGAGATGGAGGGCCCACAGCAGGCCTCGTGAGGCACAAAGAAAGCCTTCTCCTCTTTGTCTTGCGCTGAAACCCCACCCTTGCTCCTGCAGGTGCGAACCTCTGTCCTCCCCTCTCCCACCTGCTCTCTCGGCTCGTCCAGCTCGCTCTCCAGGTCCTCCAGGGCAGTCACCGCCTGCTCCCCGCTCTCCGGGTGCTGCTCCTGCACCCAGGCCTGCAGCTCCTCGGGCAGGATGGTCAGGAACTGCTCCAGCACCAGCAGCTCCACGATCTGCTCCTTGCTGTGCGTCTCGGGCCGCAGCCACTGATGGCACAGCTCCCGGAGCCGGCTCAGCGCCTCGCGGGGCCCAGGAGTCTCCTGGTAGCAGAACTGCCGGAAGCGTCTACGAAAGAGCTCTCTGGTATGAGGGTTCTCTCTCAACAGGCCAGATTCCTGCCCAGAGGCATAACCCCCCTCCTCTTCTACCTTTACTGCCAGAAGTCCTTCCTGCATCTCTGAAGTCTGAAGGGCCAAGGCTGTGGCCATCTTAGGCTTAACGCTTCAGAAAGAGTCTATTCTCAATGATTCCTCTTTGGTCTTTTCTTCTAGAAATCCCAAAATCTAAAAAATAATTGCAGAGAAAAAATATTAAAATGTTGAAAATCTTTTCTGCTGGCAGGCACGGGGAGTATCTGTAACAAAAGCAGTCACTGTCTAGTGAAGAACACTGAATGCACGAGTAATGGTAAGGACTACGCATTTTTTTTTCATTATGTTACCGACAGAATGGGAGAAGATATTTGCAAATGACATATCACATAAAGGGCTAGTATCCAAAATCTATAAAGAACTCATCAAACTCAACACCCAAGGACTAGCAAATTCTGATGCAGGTGATACTGGAAGGCAAACAGAAACAGAAACCCTCTCCTCCCCCAACTGGGTCCCAACACACACACACACACACACACACACACACACACACACACACACACACACACACACACACACACACACACACACACACACACACACACACACACACACACAGTTTTATCAAAGGAAGGGACCATTTTGATCACACACACACACACACACACACAGTTTTATCAAAGGAAGGGACCATTTTGATCACACACACACACACACACACACACACAGTTTTATCAAAGGAAGGGACCATTTTGATCATCCTGAATGAACTGTCTCAAATAAATCAGCTGGAACATATAGGGTTTCCATTTGAATGGCAAGATAGGAGACCCAGAGTAAGTTTTCACTTGAATGGAGGTAAACCAGCATTTTGGTGCCAAGTGGTTGCAGAGGACGCTAAGAAGAGGAGAAAAGGGAAACAAAATGGAGAAGGGAGAGAAAGGAAGGAAGATAATAGGAAAGAATGAGGAGCAGAGGAAGTGCTCTTGGGGAAGAGAGGCCCAGCCCCCCAGCCAGGTGAGGCGTGGAGGAGAGAGGGCTGCTGGGGTGGGAGAGACCTGGTCCTCTGGGCACAGCCTCTGCAGGCAGTGTTTCTAGGTGGAGGTAAGAGATAAAGATAAAATAAGATCATGAATAAAGAGCACAAGAGGCTGGGAGCTTGGTAAATGCTCAAATCTTGTAAATTACCACTATTGTTATTTTCCTTATAAATTTTATTGAAAGATTAAATGAATCCTAGTGATCAAAACACTATGGCAAAAGAATCAGAAAGTAGTCAACTGAACTGGTCTTGAATCAGAGATGTTAAAATGAAAGAAATATTGATTCTGGTATTTTAAAACAGAGGCAGACTTTGAGCTGTGTCTTGTCCTTTAATTTCTTGGAAATTGTTTATGTCTGAATCCCCTTGAGGATGGAGAGTGGGCAACTGTGCGTAAAATAAAACTAATGCTCATAAAGAGACAACTGTCTCTGACCACTTAAAGCTTACAATAGAATCTTAACCAGGATAGTAACTAATGAAAGCAGTTTTCTTTGTAAGATTTATTTACTTACTTACTTACTTACGTATTTATTTGAGAGAGAGAGCACACAGAAGGAGAGGGAGAAGCCCGACTCGGGACTCAATCCCCAGGACTCCAGGATCATGACCTAAGCCGAAGGCAGACACTTAACTTAACTGATTGAGCCATCCAGGTGCCCCATGAGAGCAATTTTCTGAAAGAATATTATGTAGCCTAGTGATTTTGACCTGGACCCTCAGTAAGAAATATTTTATAATGAAAAAAAAAAAGAAACATTTTATATTGAGACCCAGAACACCCATATACATGTGCACATGAATGTATGTTTGTGCATGAGATACACAGGCACACAAGAAAATGAAATAATAATTTCACAAAACACTATGTATCCTGAATTATGTGACACATACTACTATTTCTTAAATCTTGTTTTTTTTTAAACCCCAAAACAAAACACCCTGGTCATAGCCCACCACATAGACTTCGTGATCCACATGAGTCATGACCTAGAGCTTTAAAAAGTTTCCAAATTTAAGTAAAATGGTTATAATTCACTGTAAATTGACTGCAATTCACTGTAAATATAACCCAACACTATTCTTAGGTATTGGCATACATTGCAAAATAAAAAAAAAAAAAAAAAAAACACAAAAAACTAAGGACAGTGTATTTAAGTTATTATTGAATACAGCTCACACTATAAGAAAAGTTAAATCCATATTGCCACTATTAGTTATACTTATTAAGGAGGGAAAAACCACTGGGGTGGGGAAGCATCCTTCTGTGTAATCTGCAAACATAATCCCCTCCACAAACTTCTAACACTTCTGACTTCATTGACGTCTACAGTCACCACCCCAGGAAGAGTCAAGAGGGTTTTTCCCTCCAAAGACAGGATCCCTGAGCTCTTATTTTTCCCCCAACTTTTCTTGGTGCTGACTCACTATCACTTTGAGTTCCACATTATCTTTTTCTTTCAAAACTTCTCACATCACTCATTCATTTAGCAAATATTTATTCAGAGCCTATTATATTCCAGGTATTGTTCTAGGCACTAGAAATGGCCAACAAAACAAAGTCCCTACTTTGATGGAATTTACACTCTAATCACAATAATAGTAACAGCTGACATTTATATTGCTTTTAAGGTACCAGGCATTGTACTAGATGTTTTACATATATTAACTCCCTGACTCCTTGAAACAACCGTAAGGTTTTGTTATTATCCACATATTGACAGATGAGAAAACCGAGACCCAAAGAGTTTGAGTCGCTTGCCCAAGGTCTCACATGCAGTTAGTGGTGAAGCTGAATTTCCAACCCAGCAAATGTACTTGAGAATTCACAGTCTCAACCACCACCCCACTGTCCCTCCTGTACGTGGGCAGGAAGGGAACAGGATGAAGGAAGGAGCCGATGGGCACAGACAGTAATGAAGCAGATGTCAAACAGTGATAAATGCTCTAGAGAAAGATAGGGGTAAAGGAGATGGGGAGCCGGGGGAAGAAAGGTCTCTGTATGGAGGAGTCAGGGAACTTTACCTTGCTGATAAGGTAAAGTCTGAGCAGAAACCTGAGGGACGTGAGCAGCAGTCCCGTGACTATCTGGAGAAGGACTGTTCCGTGCAAAGGGAAGCTTGAGTCCTTGGAGGTAGAAGCATGCCTGGATTCTTCCAGGAACGGCCAGCTGGACCACCGACGTGGCTACACAGAGAAACAAAAGGTACGGTCATGGGAGATAAAAGCAGGCTGGGAACAGACTGAGATGCCACCTTAAGGACTCTGCTCTGGTCTAAGACACGTGGAAAGCCATCAGAGGTTTTCAGCACAGGGGTGACCAAATTTTACTTACATTTACTATAAAAGTATAACTGGCTGCTGTGACAACAGACTTTAGGAAAAGTGGAAGCAGGGAGAGAAGCTATCTAATAATCTAGGGAGCAATGAGGGAGCTTAAAGCATGGTCTGCAGAGTTTGTTCTAGGGTGTGGAAGTTCTGGGGTGCAAATATCAAATAGGTCAATTAAGAATATGTGCTCTCAATTAACTGAGCATGCGTTCAAAGGATTAAACACCTACTTCTGCCCTCTTGCTCTGTCAACTTTCTAGGCCCTGAAAAATGTCTTTTTCTTATTTGCTGCCCATCCACTTTGGTTTTAAGTCAAAGATTTTCTATTCACAGAAAATGCAGCTGAAGATTTGAGCTCTGCTCATAGAAAATCAGTTCTGCTATATGGTGTTTCAAATCTTTACTCAGTTTCACTATGATCAAGCCTCTCTATTCTCTGTATAGTCTAGGCTCCCTTTTGCTTTCCTCTCTTGATTTTGCTTCTGTGGGGTGGCCTAAAATCCCACGGCCTCACACAGCACATCGTAGCTCCTCTTTCAACCCAGTGCCTCTAAAAGGCTTCCCAATTGTTTTACAATCCTGCCCTCCTGGTCACAAACAGTTTTTAATCTCTTTTAGGTTCACCATCCCATTGTACAGGTCTTCCTCGACTTACAATGGGGTTATGTCCTCATGAACCCATCAAAAGTTGAAAATATCACACGTTGAAAGTGTACCAAATACACCTAATCTACCAAACATCATAGCTTAGCCTCATCTACCTTAAATGTGCTCAAAACATTTATGTGAGTCTAGTCGGGCAAAATCGTCTAACACACATCCTATTTCATAATTAAGTGTTGAAAATCTCACGTACTTTATTGAATATTGTACTGAAAGTGAGAAACAGAATGGTTGTATGTATATATCAGTTGTTTCTCATAATTTTTTCTAGAGAAAAGATCAAAACTCAAAATTCGTAGTACTGAACACGAATCACTTTCCCATCATCGTTAAGTTGAAAAATCATTCTTCATCGTTGGGGACCATCTGTACATGCCAGTATATAATTAGCATAATAATCTCTCGCACTTAAAAAAAACACATCTGCATTTTAAAGCTGGTCTCTCCTAGAGCCCCGGCAGGCTCAATACTCCCAAATCTACGATGACTCTCAGGGCGAAATGCTCTTTACCAAGGACAGGCATGTAGCTGAAGACCAAGCAGCAGCAATACAAATGTGTCTTTATCGTAACGTATCCCCACGCTCTCCCCTCCGATGTCACCATTTAAGGCCCCCACTACTTACTGGATGCATATCCCCACATTCCCAAGTCTGGCTCAAGACTAGTCACATCTCTAGCCTCACTTGTGGGGCCCCGCTCTTGTTTTCCTCTATTCCACATGCAAAAACTGCCAGCTCCACTTCGGCTTTTCTTTTCACTATTCTTTCATCAGGCTTTCCTCATCCCTGGTCTATGCCCATGGTCTTCCCTTCTGCATTTATCCAAACCCTACCCAATTTCTGCACCTTGACTTGAATCTCACATCCTCTGAGGTCTTCCTCACCCATTCCATCCACCCTCTTCCTCTTTCCAGCTCTTAGATCATGAGCCCCACCTTTTACCCTCAGTCACAATCTATCCTGCGGTTACTTCCCATGGTAAAAAAAAAAAAAAAAAATCCAAAACATACAGAATAAAGAATTCCTTCATCAGAAGTAGACACAACGATTAGAATGGATCCTTTCAGACTTTCTCTGTCCATCTTTGAGTGCACACACACACACAACACACCTCTTATCTTTCTTATTTATCTACAATAAGTAGAAGGTAGTATGATGTAGCAGATCTAGTTGTGAATCCTGACTTACCAACAATGGGATCTTAGGCAAGTTACCTGAGTGATTTTTCTGACCCTCAATCTCATGTACAAAATGAGGACAACCATTCCGTAAAGCTGTCAAGGGTAGTAAATGAGGATAATGCATATAAACTGGTTTTGCACAAAGACTGGCACATAATAACCTTGCAAATTAACCACCTTCTAAAGAAATAATGTGCAGTTTTTGATTTAAGGCTTAATCAATCGCAGCTACCTACCCTTGGGGCCAAGGTCATGTTTTCCGCTGCCCAAAGCACAGCGTGGTAAGTGGGTGGGGAAACGTGCACTACACAGGTGAACACAAATAAAATAGCTGTTTCGTCAAGTTTGCAGACATACTCTCAAAGACGTATTCGTCTTCAGATTATTCTTCTCCAATCTTAAATCCTAACTGGAAGCTCAGGACTACTGAGGTCCAAGAGGTGCAGGATCAGATTCAAGTGAGAGAAGTAAGCTCCTGGGTGGTGGCTGTAACGCTAATGCAGAGTCAGCAGAGCAAACAGACTCTGGAGCCAGACAGCCTGGAGGTGCACCCTGGCGACAGCAGCTGCATGACCCTGGGGAAGTTACTTGACCTCATCTTCCTCCTCGACGTTAAAAAAGGGGGCAGATGGGGGAGCTTACATAAGAGCAGTGCCTACCACCCAGAGTCATGAGAAGTGACTACCTCAATACTTGCAAAGTGCTTTCAACAACGCCTGCCTGGAACATACCAACTGCTATATTTAAACATTCGCTACAGAAAAGGAAAATCAACACAAGAGCCTCTGCCGTCGGTGCACCGGACTACGAGAGGCTGCGGCGGAACGTAAAACGATCCCTGCTCATAGCTTAAAGTCGGCCCCCAGCAGGGGCCCCGGACGCGGGGAAATACCCGCGGGGGCCGACGGGGTGAGCGCCGAGCCGCCCGGACCCCCGGCCAGGCGGTGGACGGACGGGGAGGAGACCCCGGGGCGGGGGCGGGCCCGGGCCGCCGCCCCGCCTCCCACACTCGTCCGGCGGCGCGGCGCTCACACCCGCCCCTTCGAAGGCCCTCGGCGGAGCCCGACTCCCAAGCTCACCGGGCATCCGCGGGAGGAGAGGCCACCAGGCCAGACGGCACCACCTCCGCGTCCTCGCCAACCGCGGCCCGAGGAGAGCCAGGCTACAAAGGCCGGAAGTGCGTCATGCGGCCCGCCTCCCGGGGACGACGCTTCCGGCCGCGTTCCTTCTAGCGAGCTCGGAGGCCTCACGCCTCGGTGATCGCCCCGCGGAGTCTCCTCTCCAGGTGGAGTGAGGCGCTGGGCGGCCCCGGGGGGCGATTGTAGTAACAGCCAACTTAGAGTTTTGCACATATTAACTCATTCATTCTAAATAGCAACCCTGTAAGTTAGCTGCAATTATCCCCATTTAACAAATGAGGAAACTGACGTGCATTCCTTCCGCATTTGTTGTCATTCCTGAAAAGAAATCGTTTTTGTGCACTTTACTAAACTGCCCAAGATAGTCCAGGCTCCTTTTATACTTTCTCTGCTCTAGACCTAGAATCCACCATCGTTCCATGAAGCTCTGATTCCTTTCAGTGGAGAATGGTATACAGAAACCAATAGGTAAGCTCATTGGCACTGCTTCTAGGGCCCTATCAATGATTATATTTTCTTCGGGATTTTATAGGATGTCTCCGATTCAAGTACAATTCCACGTAGTTTTTTTTTTTTTTTTTTCATTTACACCATTGCACGTTTGTTTTTCCTTTTCCTTTCTGTTTTTCCCCACGGAAAACCTGGTTCCCAACAGCATCCATATATAGTCACCCAATTTGCTCTATCTTAAAATATAAACAAAATAGTTTCACATTTACAGTGCCGGTATCACTAGCAACAATATACCTGATGTGTGGAGTTCAAAATTTCTTTGCTTGCTTTGCTTGTTTATTGGTTCTTGAAATATATCCCATTAGGGGGAGTATAGTCAGAGTACTGTATACATACATTAATTTGAATTCTTTTCTCTTTACAGTTGTTATAAACTTGATATACAGTTAGGATCATTTGTTTCTGTTTGTTTTTCTATTTCAGGGTCTGTTTTCCTTTCATCCCTTTTCATTTCTTTTCTGAACATGCAAAACACTTAGTTCAAAATCTAAATGTTATAAAAGGATATATCCAGTTTTGCTTGCATCCCTAACTCCTTTACTCCATATACAGTTGACCCTTGAACAACATGGGTTTGAACTGTGTGGGTTCACTTATACACAGATTTTTTTGAATAAATACAGTACAGTTCTATAAGTGTATTTTCCTTATAATTTCCTTAAGACTTATTTTCTCTAGCTTACCGTATTACAAGACTACAGTATATTATACACATAACATACAAAGTATGTGTAAATCTACTAATCATGTTCCTGGTAAGACTTCTGGCCAAGGGTAGGCTGTTAGTAGTTAAGTTTGGGGGAGTCAATAGTTATACATGGATTTTTGACTGCATGGGGGTCAGTACTCCAACCCCTGCATTGTTCAAGAGTCAACTGTATACTCATGCCCCATTTTCATTGATTTATCCTGTCTTTCCTTCCTCTTTCCCTTCATCCTTCCTCTCTTCTCTACTCTCCTTTCTCTTACAAAAATAATCACCTTTACCGCATGAATTATCAGATTAAATACATTCCTTTGCATCTTGCTTTATCGCTTACTAAAATAGCCTGGAAATTATTTGTTCACTGAAATATCCCTCTTTTTATTTATTTTATTTTTATTCGTTTATTTTTTGCAGTGGCATAATACTCCATCATGTGGCCATACCATAATTTTTCCAACCAGTCTGTAAGGGATGGGTATTTGGATTGTTTCCAATATTTTGTTTTAACAAATAATGCTACAATGAAAAATGAAGAAAGAGGAGGGAGGAGAGAGAAAGGGGTGTGTCTTTGCAATCACTGTATTATTTTGCACTCTCAACAGCAAAGTGTGAGAGTGCCTGTTTTCATATAGCCTCCCCAACTGTATGTTTTCAGGTTTTTGAATTTTGTCAATATGACAGGTCATTGGGTATTTCCTAAGCAACCACAACCCCAATGCTGAAAACCCTGTTAAAAATGGATTCATAGTGTACTCCAAAAACTATAAAACAGTAAGGGAAGAAATTAAAGATGACACAAACAAATGCAAAGAGATTCCATGCTCGTGAATTGGAAGAACAAATATTGTTAAAAAGTCCACGCGATCTACTGATTTAATGCAATCTCTATCAAAATGCCAACATTTTTCACAGAACTAGAACAAATAATATTTGTATGGGACCACAAAAGACCTTGAATAGCCAAAGCAATCTTGAAAAAGAACAAAGCTGGAGGTATCACAATTCCAGATTTCAAGGTATACTACAAACTTCTAGTAATCAAAACAGTATGGTACTGGCACAAAAATAGACACATAGATCAATTGACAGAATACACAACCCAGAAATAAACCCACATATATGTGGTCAATTAACCTTTGACAAAGGAGACAAGAATATCCAATGGGGAAAAGACAGTCTCTTCAATGAATTGTGCTGGGAAAATTGAACAGCTACATGCAAAAGAATGAAACTGGACCACTTTCTTACACCATACACAAAAATAAACTAATGGATTAAAGACCTAAATGTGAGACCCAATACCATAAAACTCTTAGGAGAAAACATAGACAGTAATTTCTTGACATTGGACCGAGCAACATTTTTCTAGATATATCTCCTCAAGCAAGGGAAACAAAAGCAAAATTAAACTATCAAGACTACACCAGAATAATCAGCTTTTGCACAGCAAAGGAAAACATCAACAAAATAGCAAGGCAAAATACAGAATGGGAGAAGATATTTGCAAGTGACATATCCAATATGGGGTTAATATCCAAAATATATAAAGAATTTATGCAACTCAGCACCAAAGAGTCCCCAAATAATCCAATTAAAAAATGGGCAGAAGACATGAATAGACATTTTTCCACAGAAGACATACAGATGGCCAACAGACACATAAAAAGATGCTCAACATCATTAATCATCAGGAAAATGCCTATCAAAACCACACCATCACTTCACATCTGTCAGAATGGCCAAGACTAAAAAGACAAGAAATAATAAGTGTTGGTGAGGATGTGGAGGAAGAGGAACTCTCCATGCATTGTTGGTGGGAATGTAATTTGGTGCCACCACTGTGGAAAATAGTATGGAAGTTCCTCAAAAAATTAATAGAATTACCTTATGATCCAGTACTTCCACATTTGGGTATCTGTCCAAAGAAAACAAAAACAGTAATTCAAAAAGATACATGCACCTTTACGTTTATTGTGACATTATTTACAATAGCCAAGATGTGGAAGCAGCCCAAGTGTTTATTCATAGATATAAAAAAAAAAAAATGGATTCACGTGCCACATGTTAGCAAAGATTATGGAGCAATGAGAACTTTCATACGCTATTGATGAGAGTGTAAATTGTAATATTATTTTGGGGAAACTCTTTGGCATATCTCCTAAGCTGAACACATGCATATTCTATGACCCAGGAGTTTTACTTTTAGAGATAGCTACCAGAAATGAATATATATTTGCATCTAAAGACATGTCTGAGCAGCATTTTCATAGCTCTAAAGTGGAAACAACCCAAATGTCCATTAACAGTAGGATAGATACAGAAATTAAAGTTTATTCATACAATAGAATACTATGCAACAATAAAAATGAACTACAGCTATAAGCCACGGTGATAAACTTCACAAACATAATAGTCAAAGAAGGCAGACACAAAAAGATACATACTTCATGACTCCATTTGCATAAACTTCAAACTGAGAAAACTAATATCTGGTGTTAGAAGTCACAACAGGAAGGAGGATGGAGCACAGGTGGGTCTTCCTGGGAATGGGTAATGTATTTCTTGACCTTGGTGGTGGTTATGTGGGTGGTTTCACTTATGAATTTCATTTACCTGTACACTATAACTTGTGTATTTTCAAGTATAGATATATTTCAATAAAAAATTTTTCATGAATGTTTTTTTAAATTCAAACCATTTTACAGTTGAAGAAACCAAGGTTCAGAGAAATGAAGTATGTTGCTGAGGTCAGCGAAGCTGGGACTTAAATCCAGGTTTCCTGATCAGGTAGCTTCCTTAGCCCTGAAGGATCCTTTAGCTAGAAATCCTTGCATATGGGTCTTAAAGGGGCCATTTCTTTTGTTGCAAGTTTAGCACAGTGTTCATTAGACAAAAATATGGTTATTAGTAATACTTAGATATATATGTATGATAATCTTCTTACTCGGCTATCCCACAAATGCTTCTCAAATAGACAGAAGTGGAGATATATATATTTTATTTTTTTAAAGATTATATTTATTTATTTGTCAGAGAGAGAGCGCACAAGCAGGGGGGAGCAGCAGGCAGAGGGGAAAGCAGGCTCCCCACTGAGCGAGGAGCCTGATGTGGGACTCAATCCCAGGAACCTGGGATCATGACCTGAGCTAAAGGCAGATGCTTCACCAACTCAGTCACCCAGGCATCCCGGAGATATATATATTTTAAAGTCGAAAGAGACCTAAAATTATTATACAAGCCCTAAGGTCATTATATAGAAATATGGAGTGTTTTATTTAAATAAGGTGATTGATAAAATAGAACAGATCAGAAAAATTTGAAACACATCTAAAATTATGTTCTCTCTCTCTCCCTCTCTATATATGTGTTTATGTGTGTGTGTATATACATTAATCTCTCCAAATAGACAAATAAGTGAAAATAATTCTCAAATTAGGGAGGTAGGAATCTAGAGGAATTTTTTTCTTTAAAAAATATCCTCTAGGGGCACTTGATTGGCTCAGTGTGTTAAGTGTCTGCCTTAGCCTCAGGTCATGATCTCAGAGACCTGGAATCCAGCCGCACATAGGGCTTCCAACTCAGCAGCAAGTCGGCTTCCTCCTCTCACTCCGTCTCTCTGCCTGCTTTTGCTTTCTCTCTCAAATAAATAAAATCTTTAAAAATATCCCTTATTACCAAATTAAAATGGATTTAAACTGTATTTTTTTTCACAAGTCTTTTTAATATCATTAAAAGAAGCCTGGTAAGTTTAAGGGATCTCCAACTCAGGAGTTTTACATATTCTCACTCCCCACTTCCCGCTTTTTCTTCTTGCTCTATTCTCCTAATCTCTTGATATCCATACACCACTGTTATCTCCTAGTTCTAATTTTGTTTCTTGCACCCTTTACCATTCATTCATTCATATGTAGATCAGTCTTTTAGCACACATTTAACAATTCAGAACTCAAAATACTTAGGACTGTTGGCACAGATTGTTTGCCTACCAAATAAGTATTCTTTTTTATTAGATGACAGGACTCCAATTTTTATGTGTACACTGGCACCTGGAATTATATTTCCTAGCTACTTTTTAAATTTTTTTATTTATTTATTTGAGAGAGTGAGAAAGAAAAGGAGCAGGGGGAAGGAGAGGGAGAAGCATATTCCCCACTGAGCAGCGAGCCCGATGTGGGGGCTTGATCCCAGGACTCAGGGATCATGACCTGAGCTGAAGGCAGATGCTTCACTGACTGCGCCACCCACACGCCCCTTTTTCCTAGCTACTCTTGCAGCTAAGTGTGGTCGTGTGACTCAATTCTGGCTAATTAAATGTAAGAGGAAATGTGTGAATTCTGAGAAGGCTCCATGAAAGACCCCGAGTTAGCTGAGAGAAACCCTCTTATGCCCTTTCTGCTGACTGGAATGCAGAATTGATGGCTGGTGCTTCAGCAGCCACAGGAAGAGAAGAAGCTGCATGCAGATGATGACAACGTGAGAGGAACCTGGATCCCCGATGACCCCACAAAATAAACCACCAACCATAAATGATCTGCCTTTAGGCTTCTTTTACATGAGAGAAATACACCGTGTGAATTTTTCAGATTTTTTTAAGGTTTATTTATTTATTTATTTGACAGAGAGAGAGAGCAAGAGAGGGAACATAAGCAGGGGGAGTGGGAGAGGGAGAAGCAGGCTTCCCGCAGAGCAGGGAGCCCGATGCGGGGCTCCATCCCAGGACCCTGGGATCATGACCCGAGCTGAAGGCAGATGCTCAACGACTGAGCCACCCAGGCTCCCCTCAGATTTTTGTTACTAGCAGCTGATCATAAATTCTGACATATGGGGTCTGCTCCTTGACTTAGTTTTAGATACATACGTATGATAATCTTACTCATCTATTCTACCTCTTATGTGAGATGCTTCCCAAATATAGAGGTGGAGATATGTTTTAAAGTCTAAAGTGACCTAAAATTATTATACAAGCCAAAAGGTGATTATATAGAAATACGGAGTGTTTTTTCAAATAAGGGTGACAGATCAAAAAAATTTGGAACATATTATCTAAAATTATGTTCTCTAACCTAGAAAACTAGGGTTTTCTTTCCCTTTTTGTGTTAAATGTGATCGTATCATCTCTGACTGAACTATCTCTGCTTCCTCCCCCCAAACACAGATATTTAGGAAACACAATTTGGAGAGAGGGTAGAGAATTAGTCAGCAATGATGCCGAGGGTGGCAGAATGTGTATGGTCAGGAAAAAAAGGGAAGAGAGAACAGGTGAAAAGTGGTGTTGTATTCAGTGATTCGTCGTCACCCACTCGGTAAATTATGTTGCAAATGTCAGTCAACCCAGGCTCAAGTGTCCATAGCTTGAGTTACCCTCCAAGGTTGTTACACTTGGAAGCTTGAGCTCTCCCTTGAAACCTAAGTTAGGGTCTGTCCACTTGTAAGTACGCTGGCTAATCAGTATCAAAAGGATAGCTCTACCACTAACAGTAATATCAGACTTAATAGAAATGACAGACAATACCCTCAGGGTCACTCGGTCCCTGAAATAAGTCACCTCCCATGTGGGAGCCATGCTAAAGGGGAGTATTCTCTAGTTTATCCAGTTTAACCTCCCAGTGGTATACTCTTTTTGATCCCTGCTACCCATCTTCTAATCCAGGGAAGTATCTATATTTTCTTTTGACTTGAATCATCCTCTGCTCTGTTTTGGGAAGACCTCACAACTCCTCTCCAGAACCAACCTATTTTATTTTTCTCTGCATTAACATAATGGTGCCTGAACAAGGAGCATGTCTTGGGACCATCCCAAGTGGATGTGCAGTGCACGGGGGCACCACTGGACAGGAGGTCCCTCCATCTGCCATTGCAGTATGGCTTCTATCTGGGTCAGCACTGCAGCCTCTGTCCCCTGGAAGGGTAACCAGTGCCTCCGTGAACACTCACTGTTCTCCAGTGCTCCAGAAAGGGGCTATCCTTCTCTTCCTGAAGGAGCAAGATCTTACTTCTAGAAGGTAATCCTGATGGTCACCAAGTGAACTGAAAGCACACAGACAAACCTTCTGCGCTCTTAAGTGTAGGTACTCAACAGGGTCATTAGTCTTTAAGCCATGCCATTTTTAGTGGAACATGAGCACACTGTTACACAACCTCTTGGAGGCTCAGCACTCAGAAAACTTCTTTATTCTAAATGGGGTTACAGTCAGACCTATGTAAAACTTTTCCAACAAAGGAAAAGAGGGCATTCAGGGTATGAGGAGGGAAGACAAAGTCACGGGAGCTTGAGTGTACTTGGGGTGGCCGGGCAAAATGAGACCCATAGAGCAGAGCTGCTGGGCAGTGAAGGAAAACAACACTGGAGATCCTGGGACAGATTACGGCGGACACTCCTGAATGTTTACTTTCATTGTGAAAGGATGGAACTGGCCATTCTGGAGCTTCGCACTTTTAACTGGCCTTCAGGCCTTGAAACAGATGATGGGGTTGGCTCATTTGAAAGAGGGAGAATCTAGTCCGTGGGTACTTTGATGTCAGAGGAGACTGGGAAAGTGACATCCTGAGAGCGCTCACACAGCTCATCTCAATGCTGCCAGGAACAAATGCTGCGCAACGTCTTTACCACAACAATTTAAGCAACGTGCTTTTGATTAGTTGTGGTTTTCTTTTCTTTTCTTTTTTTAATGTTGAAAGAGACCTGACCTCTGAAGGATTTTCCATACTTATTACACACGTAGAGTTTTTGCTGTGGCTTCTCTGGTGTTCCGTGAGATGTGAGCTCAGACAGGAGGCCTTCCCACACTTGTCACATTCATAGGGTTTCTCCCCAGGGTGAATTCTGCGGTATCTGTTAAGGTCAAAACTTCCACTGAAGGCTTTTCCACATTCATCACATTCGTAGGGTTCTTCTCCTGTATGAATTCACTGATGTTTAGTGAGGTTTGAACTTTCCCTGAAGGCCTTCCCACAGTCAGTGCACTGGTAACACTTTATTAAGCTGTGGTATCTCCGATGCTGAGCAAGTCCTGTGCCGTTACTGAAGGCTTTACCACAATCCCTCATACGGTTCCTCCCCAGTGTGATTTCTCTGATGTTTAATAAGAACTGAGCCTTGACTAAAACTGACCACACTGATTACACTGATAGTTTTTCATCCATGTAAATTATGAGGTGCTTAAAAAGAGTTGTGTTTTGACTAAAGGCTCTCCCTCACTCTTGACACTGAAAGAGCTTTTCCCTTGTGTGGATTTTCTGACATCCAAGAAGACTGATGCTATGCATGAAGCTTTTCCCACACCGATCACATCTGTGTTGTTGTCCTTCCTCTGAATTTCCTTGATGCCTGCCAACCTGTGCTTGCATTCATGAAGGTCTCCAAAATGGGTCCCCTGGAAAATGGTCCTGCCTCTGCAGATTCTATGGAGTATCTTCTGTGATTCCATTCCTTTGGATACTTCCTGCTTTCCAGCCAATTTCCCAGTCTCAAGCTTGGTCTCACTATCTAAAATAGGAAATGGATCATTCAAACATCACTTTCTTTTATTTAAGCTTTTTATTATGGAAAATTTTAGACATATATAGAAGTAAACAAAATGGAAATGTCATCTGTTCGAACGGATAGAGTATTACACCCCAAGGGATCATTTTTCTCTTTTTTAGTCATGTTGCCCCAAAAATCGATCAGTATCTCTTCAGCTCAATTAAGGAAGGAAAGCGCTAGAGAGGAAAGGTGAAACAGACATATTCTGGAATAAATAACCTATGTCCTAGTCACTAAGGTAGGATCAGGAACAATCTTTACAACAAAAAGGGCACAAATTATTAAAGAGTTTGTTAAAAGTCTAAGTGTATAAAGAGTACTTCAAACTGCATTCAAATACAATTATAGAGGAAAGGCAAAAGTGTATTTATTCTATTGGTTGGAAAAAAAATTGTTTGTCTTAATCTTCCCCCAAATAGGACATTGCTTGCAGATTCAGTGTAAACCAATAATTACCCTATATTAACTAAGATCAGTATTCCTTTATGAACACAATTTTAAAATACAGTTTTAGTGAAATTTGGCCTGAGGGAGATAAATGTCCCACTGAACTCATTAAATTGAAGATTCCACCTGAACTCAAAGGAAATACTGGAAAAGGACTGATTTCTTGGCTGTTCTGGTCACTTTATTGCTCTTTTCTGGACTGTGAAGGGGATCAGGATGTAAGGAGGGGGGTAGCTTTGTAAATGGGAAGTACATCTGAGATGTAGAGAATGTGGAAAGGAAAAGGTACCAAATGTACACTGGAGCGACATGTAGGGGAAGGGACCAGCGTGAAAACAGGAGGGAATTTAATGTGGAAGAAGACAGGAAAAATGCAGTCAACGTGAAAGGTTTTAAAGGTGGCTTCATCCCAGATGGGTCGATAAAACTTAGAGGGTAGGGCAAGACAGTGAGGAGGCCACCATAAAGGAGAACCAACAGGACGATGTGATCATTCAGTGTTTTAATAAAAAGCAAAGATGGGTATGTGAAAAGCAAATAAAATAAAACCTTTTTAAAAGGCCAAGAATAAAGGTTGTACTTTGTAAAAAGAGAGGTAGATAAGCCAGTGAGGATTTTGGGTGAGGGTTAGAGTAGACACACTCATGATTAAGCTGTAAAGGATGGCTTTTTTTTTTTATGATTTTATTTATTTATTTGACAGAGAGAGACACAGCTAAAAAGGGAACACAAGCAGGGGAAGTGAGAGAGGGAGAAGCAGGCTTCCTGCGGAGCAGGGAGCCTGATGTGGGGCTCGATCCCAGGACCCTGGGATCATGACCTGAGCGGAAGGCTGACACTTAACAACTGATCCACCCAGGTGCCCCTAAAGGATGGCTTTGACTGGCCAAGCAGGAGCCCGCTACCCTAACCCACCTTCCCAGATCGGTTCCTCCACTTCCTCTTCACCTCTCTCTTGTAGGGAAGGGGCTCCAGAGAGGCATCCTTGAGCAGAGTCTCCATGTGCTGGAGCTGATAACTTGGTGACTGGGGTGTGGCTCCCAGGGACATCACCTCCTCCCAGAGCACTTCCTGTCCATCTGCTTGGAATGTGCCCTGGAGACAAGGAGGAAGCATTGAGCTTGGGAAGAAGCTGCTGTTGAGAACTGGAACTAAAACCTTAGGAAACATTTCCCATGGAGAAACAGGGCAGGGAAAAAGGACTCAGCAGGCTTAGGAGAGATGAGACAGAAAAAGGAACCAACAGAAACAATGAAGCATCGACAGGGACAAAAGCTCACAGCTGCCCTCACTGCTTTCTTATGAACCTAACCAGTAGATGCTGCTTGTTGCCACCACAGAACACCTCTTCCCACCTGAAATCCCGGATCATCAGACTCTCTTCCAGGCTCTCTTCCAACATAGCCTCATCTCCATTCAGTGGATGCTGCTCCCACACCCGGGCCTGCAGCTCCTCGGGCAGGATGGTCAGGAACTGCTCCAGCACCAGCAGCTCCACGATCTGCTCCTTGCTGTGCGTCTCGGGCCGCAGCCACTGACGGCACAGCTCCCGGACACGGCTCAGCGCCTGCGGGGCCCAGATGTCTCCTGGTAGCAGAACTGCCGGAAGTGCTGGCGGGAGACCTCCTGACGGGACTGGCTGTTTTTCTGCAAGTCAATTTTTTGTACAAAAAAGTTATCTTCCTCCACCTTTACCATCACAGGTTCTTGTTCTCCATCCTGGATGATGAGACCTGCAGCCATTTTCTCTCAGGGGAGGGGTGCCTGCAGATGGCTTTATACTCCAAGGAGAGTCCCCTTCACAAAATAGAGACCAGTATTAAGATGGAAAACTGCAGCAGTTAAAAAAGAAAATCTATTATGTACTATTAAAGGTTGCCCAGGACACTTTAAGAAAAACACAACAGAAGAGGTTTTTGATATTTTGCTAACAGTGATGTAGGTGACTTGGGGATTTGACATTCTTGGTAATGAAAATTTATAGGACTATTTTAGAAATTAGGAATAACCTTTTTCCTACGAATCCTTGCTGTGTTCACTGTACTCCAGTGAAATCCTCTTCAATCTTAGACTTGTGAATGCATTCCACCTGCTTGGAACGCTCGTATCCAGACACTGGCGTGGGACATCCCCTCATTCCATTGCGGCGTGCTCAAGAAGCCACCTCCCGGCCGCCCTACATAAAGTAGCTCTCCAGCCACCAGCACGCTCTGACCCTCACTGCGTGGTCCGCTGTACCATGCGCCACCACCTGCCGTCACGCGCGGCCCTGCCACTGCCGCGCCACGATCACAGCAGCAGGGCTGCACCTGTTCTGTGCGCTGCACTGCAGGGGGTGCCCAGGCCGGCCTGATGCGTAGCAAGTCATCCACAGCTACGCTGAAAAAACGACCAACGAAAGGCACTAGCTGTCACACTTTCTCAAAACTCGCTCGGGAATTGTTCGCTTTACACTGTGCGATAAACAAGGGTGCTCAGACAAGTGCACGGGGAAAACTTAGCTACGACAGGTCCACAACCGCTTTTCCACGCTCTGAAAACCAGAAGCACGTCCTTAAAGTCACCTGAAGGCAGTACTCAAAGCGACAGCTCTATCTACCAACAGAACGCGCCCTGAAACGACAGGAAGCTCACAGTGCGCGCGAACAGTCGCGGCTCGCGACGGAACCACCAGGGCGTCTGTCTGTGCGCTGCCCCAGGCTCCTGGGGCGCTAGGCCTTCAAAACACCGTAGAAGCGCCACGCTTTCGGAAAACGTCCCTCAAACTCGGGTCCCAAAACGCTTCCGACGCAGGGACTGCAGAAAGGTTCCGTCTCCTGGACGTCGGGGACCCACCAGATCGCAGGAGAACGGCCCGTCTCACACTCCGAGGTCCTCCGCTTCGCGACGGCGCGGGAGACCGGAGCCGCCGGGGCCGGGGGAGGCGTTCACCAGAGACCCGACGGCCCGCGGGGCCTCACGCCCGCGGCGCCGGGCCCAGGAGCGGCCCCCCTCAGCCCCGGGGCCGCCGCCACGGCCCAGGCCCCCGCTCCCGGAAGTGCGCCGAGCCCCTCTGGCGGTCCCCGGCTCTGCGGTTCGAGGCCGCCCGTGGGGCCGCTGCAGGGGCCTCGGGTGCGCACGGTCGCCCGGGAATTCGGTGGCGAGCCAGCCCTGTCCCTCGTCAACGCCCGCGTTTGCCTTCCCCTCTGCGCCCACCGCCACCCCGACGTCGGCCCGCCCTTCCCCCGCGGGCGTGGCTGTCCCCGCGGGCCTGCTTCCGCATCCGCTCCCTGCGCACGTCATCACGCGGCCGTGCGCGTCTCTGCGCGAGCGCCGGAGGTGTGTGCTCCAGAGCGCGCCTCGGCCTGCTGCTGGTGCCGTGCGGCGGGTCGTCGGGGAGCAGGAGCGCCCCGTCCGCTTCGAGGCCCTGTAGGCGGGCAGAGACCCAAACCGACGTGGTCGGGGAGGCCGGGGACGCGGGTGGCGGAGACTCGCACCAGGAGCGGGGCGACTAGCGGGACGGAGTTCGTTCACTCCGTGGGAGGAGGGGGCCACGCAGCTGGCGAAATGCGAGGCTGGGCCTTTGCGGGGTGTGAGGGCGCTGCAGCTGCGCCCGGGGGGTGGGGGAGGGCCCGAGTCCCGGCCCAGGTAGGGCGGCAGCTGGCAGGTTTCTCTAGGGCCTCCGCCCGGGGCTCCTCCGGGGCGGGTTGTGGTCAGGCTAGAGGAGAATGTGTTTTGTAGTTGAGGTCTGTGTTCCCGGAATGTAGGGCACCGTGACCTAGAAAAACAGAGGTAGGGCCAAGCGCAGACACCTGTGACTTTTGTCTGTAAGGTGGCTGGGGAGGGGGGGCTTTGAATAGATTTTTTTCAGAGATTAACCAGAGAAAATCAAATTTGATACCATACAAGCGGGAAAGCCAGACAGACATGAAACTCCAGAGACAGTCAAGCAAAATGAGGTACAAATGTCATCCTCAATTAGGGAGAACCTAGTAGGGGTCTGGGACTTCAAAAGGAAGGAATGCAATCCTCAGGAAGATGAAAGAGAGTAAATGTTTGATAAACAAATGTTTTCATGGCCACTCAGAAACAATGGGGCATAGAGGACTTCGATCAAACAGGCCTTGCTAGGTTCCTCCCTGTCCAGCGTCCCTGGTTCATACCATAACGTAGGTATCCATGGTGACAGCTCTCTTCCTGGAGCGGGACCTCTATCTAAATTCTTTTTAGCCAGTTGGGAGGGAGGTAAAGAACTTTTCCAGAATCTGCTGGGTTTCAATTGCTTTTTAAAAAATTTTTTATTTACATTAAATTACATTAAATATTTAAATTCAGTTAGTTAACATATACTGTATTAATTTCAGGAGTGGAATTTAGTGATTCATCAGTTGCATATAACACCGTGTGCTCATTACTTCCATTGACCTCCTTAATGCCCATCACCCAGTTACCCCATTGCCCTACCCACCTCCCCTCCAGCAACCTTAACTCAAAATAATCTTCGTGCCTAGGAGGCCCATCTTGGGGCGGCCCCTACAAGATCCAGTTACTTAATGTCTCTGTGCCTCATTTTCCTTTTCTGTAAAATAATAATAGTATAAACATCAGACAGTTATGAGTATTGAATGATTAACATGTAAAGAGCCCCTGCGGCCAGGTAGATCCTTCCAAGTCATCTGGAATAAGTCTTAAGCATTATTTTTAATGGTCTTAAGGCACTTATTTTAATAGTTAATTTACTATCAGTAGGCATACTAAAATATATTTCTATTTTTTTATGAACAAGTCTGCAATATTTTTTTTTGGCAATATTTATTCTTATGCATGATCTCTTCCGCACGCACAAATGATTTTATTTCTAGGGGATAGGTTCTCACAAGATTGCTGGATGGACAAATATGTGTGTTTTCGTCCGAGGCAGAGGCTGTTTTTGTGGGACTGAGCCCTTAAATTGTGGAGTCTGTGCTAACTCTAGGTAGTTAGTGTCACAATTGAATTGAATTGTAGGCCACCCAGGTGGGGTCCGAGAATTGGCTGGTGTGGAAAAAACCCCAACATACTTGGTGTCAGAAGTGGTGTAGGTAAACGCAGCACATGAAGGCTTTCTTGACTTTCGGGTATGATTTTTGTGAAACATATATTTAAAGGAGGATGTATTTTAGATTATTGTTGGGCTTTTCCATTCAGAATAAAGCATCATTTTCTCATATTCTTTTGGACAAAATGGCCCCCCTGAGAAGTCTCCTCAAAGCTCCTTTAACATCGTTGTTCCTCGGGGTGTAGATGAATGGGTTGGCCATTGGGGTATAACACAGTAAAACAGCATCAGAGCTTTGGTAAGGTCTTGAGGGCTACCCACGTGGGCTGCATATAGATGTAGATGCCTGGGCCATAAAATAAAGACACCACCAGTGATGTGGATGTGAAGAACAAGTGTTGAAGGCCTTAAGTCTCTTATCAGTGGAGGGGATTCGAAATACGGCTTGGGCAATGCAACTGTAAGAGACAAGAATCATGGAGAGGGGACCCATTATCAGAAAGGTGGCCACCACAGCTAAAGTGACCTCGTTGATCATGGTGTCCACATAAGCCATCTTAATAAGCCCTGGCAGCTCACAAAAGAAGTGGTCTAGCTCCTGGTTCCCACGCAGGGGCAGCTGGACCGTGAGTGTGGACTGCAGCAGGGAATTTGCCAGACCGATGAGCCACACGGTGCTGGAGAGCTGCAGGCAGTGCTTGGGGTCCATAATTACAGATTACCTCAGAGGCTTACACAAGCCCTGTAGCGGTCTAAGGCCATGATGCCAAGCAGGATGCATTCAGTACAGCCTGGCCAGTGGAATATATAGGCCTGGGCCATACACTATGTAAGTGATGTTCTTGTTGGGGCCCCCCAAGTGGAATAGCATTTGGGTTACAGTCGTGGTGGTGAAACAGAGGTCCAAAAAGGAGAGGTTTGTGAGGAAGAAATACATAGGACTTTGGAGTTGAGAATCTAGTTGGGAAACCAGAATAATAGCAATATTTCCCAACAGTGTGAACGTGTAGGAGATCAGGAGGGCAAAGAAGAGAGGAAGATCCAACCAAGGGTATTTGGTAAAGCCCATAAGAATGAAATCCTCTGGAAAACTTTCATTCATGTGCTTCGTTGAATTTTGACGGGAGACACTTGCTAAAATCAAAGAAGATAAGAGTGATTTAAAAAACCCCAAGTTAGCAGAAGTTTTGACGACATGAGGAAGAAAATGTATACTTTCTTGGAAGAGAGATGGGTTACACCCTCAACAGAAATCACAAAGTTAATGAATATAATAATTACAATTAACATTATAAAGTAACATTTGAAAAGTCCTTTCAGGGCACCTGGGTCGCTCCGTTGGTTAAGCGTCTGCCTTCAGCCCAGGTCATGGTCCTGTAGTCCTGGGATCGAGCGCCACATCAAGCTCCCTGCTCAGTGGGGAGTCTGATTCTCCCTCTCCCTCTGCCGCTCCCCTTGCTTGTGCTCTCTCTCTGTATGTCAAATAAATGAAATCTTAAAAAAAAAAAAAAAAGGCCTTTCAGTAGACAAGTTTCAAACATAAATATTTTTTCCCTAAATCAAAGCACTGTGTGATAGGTTAGTGGACATTATTGGTTATGGCGCTTTTGTATGATTAAAGAAGCTGTTGGGAGGTGGGCAGTGTATTCTCCCAGCAACTTTGCTGCTAAGGGTGCATGTGATCTAGATTTAGTCAATCAGATGTTTCTACAAAGGATTTGAATCTTAGTAAAATGAGGCAAAAGAATGAGGGGGAGGAAGGGACTGTTGGAGCAGATGCCTTCCTGATTATTGTCCCAGGTGACAGCACTAACGTTATGTCCTACATGGTGTCTTTCTGGAGTGGGATCTTGGCTAAATCTTGCTTCCCTTCATGTCTGCCTGTTTGTCAAGTTTGGTTCTTCACCTTTCACTTTGATTCTGTGAACTACCACTCTTCCAATATCTTCTTTCTGCTTAAGTTCTCAGAATTTTTTTTTGAAGATTTTATTTATTTGAGAGCGAGAGGGAGGGAGACAGAGCATAAGCGGGGTGAGGGGCGGAGGGAGAGGCAGACTCCCCACTGAGCAGGGAGCCTGATGTGGACTCCATCCCAGGACCCCGGGATCCCAGGATCATGACCTGAGCCAAAAGCAGACGCTTAACAGACTGAGCCACCCGGGCGCCCCCAGAATTATTTTCTTTGTTTACAACCACGGACGCTGACTAATACAGAAAATAGTACCAGAAAGCGGGTTGAAGTGTTCTGAAGATCTCTTGTTCGTCAGGGCACTGATGGGGAGAGAGTGGGGCTCTGAGAACTGGAGCGTGGATATATGTGGCGTCGGGGTATTCGTGGCGCCACCCACCCTCCCATTCTAGCCAAGGCACGTTTCTTTTGTCTAGTAAAGCTGCCTTGCTTGACAATGCTATCCCTACCAAGAAAGTGAAAAGGTCAGCTACAGACTGGGAGAAAATATTTGCAAAAGACATATCTGATAAAATATCTAAACATATATAAAGAACACTTAGAATATCCAGAATATATAAAGAACACTTAAAACTAAACAATAAAGAAACAACCCAATTTTAAAACAGGCCAAAGACCTTAGCTCATCTAAGAAGAAATGCAGGTGGCAAATAAGCATATGTAAAGATGTTCCACATCATATGTTGCTTTAGACTAAATGTTTTATCCCCACCCCCTTCACCAAATTCATACATTACAACCTAATTCCCAATGAGATAGTGTTAGGAGGTAGGGCCTTTTAGAGGCCTTAGGTCATGAAGGTGGGCCTTTATGCATGCGAGGGGTGCTCTTATAATAAAAGGACACACAGACCCCTTGTACCTCCCTTGTACCATGGGAGGTTACAGCTAGAAGGTGCTGTTAACCAAAAAGTGGTTCCTTACCAGACACCAAATCTGCCAGTGCCATGATCTTGGACTTCCCAGCCTCCAGAACTGTGAGATAAAAGTTATAAGCCCCCCAGTCTTGGGCATTTTGTTTTAGCAGCCCAAATGGGCTAAGACATATGTCCTTAGGGAAATGCAAATTAGAACAACAATGAGATTCCACTACATGACTATTAGAACGGCCAAAATTCAGAACAATGACACCAACTGCTGGCAAGGATGTGGCGCAATAGGACCTCTCATTCATTGCTGGTGGGAATACAAAATGGTACAGCTACCTTGGAAGACAGTCTGGAAGTTCCTTACAAAACTAAACATACTTTTTTTTTTAAGACTTTTTATTCATTTATTTGACAGAGACACAGCGAGAGAGGGAACACAAGTAGAGGCAGAGGGAGAGGGAGAAGCAGGCTCCCCACCGAGCAGGGAGCCCGATGCGGGCCTCCATCCCAGGACCCTGGGACCATGACCTGAGCCGAAGGCAGACGCTTAACAACTGAGCCACCCAGGCGCCCCTAAACATACTCTTACCATATGATCCAACAATTACCCCTCTTCCTTTAAAGACTTTGTAAACTATTCATGAAAGCAAGATATTTCATAAGAGGAAATGTATATAAAAGAAAATTAACATACCTACAATTCTCCAGACATAGCATATGGCCTTAAATTTAAAATCAGAATATTTTGGCTGATTCATGTACAGTCATTTATCCATTCACTCATTAAATTAACATAACTTTTATGCCTACTAAGCACAGGGCACAATATTGGGCACTGCAGGGCAGGAAAACTAACCAGATCTATCCTCCATTCCAAGAAGATCATACACCAGTATCTATCTACATGTGCATAAATAACTAAGAATAACTAAAAATGTGTTAAGTGCTATCCTAGATGTGCTATCCTAGGTAAAGGGTGAAGAGAATTTGGAGGTGGCAGGAATCAAGATGTTGATGGTATCATGAAGGTGAGTGCTACTGAACGAAATCGCAAATATTAGATATGGATTTCAGGTTAAACATGACACATATAACAAAGGCAGTTGTCTACCACAATGGCATTAAAAGAATTTTGAAAAGGTATAAACACAAAGGAAAAGAGGTTGGGAAAGGAGATGACAACAGAGAAGCAATGTCAACAGTATTTTGGAAGCTGGAAAGCAGGTGTTTGGGCAGTGGTTATCTTAGAAGATCTGAGAAAGCAGAGGCCTTGAGAGGCTTTCGTAGTTTTGAGAAAGAAAAAGGAATTTATCAGATAGGTAAACTGAATTTTTTAATTAAAAAAATTGAAGTATGACTTACAATATTATATTTAAAAAATTTTTTAATATATTTTTAAAAGATTTATTTATTTATTTAAGAGAGCGAGCAGGAGGAGGGGCAGAGGGAGAAGGAGACAAGCAGACTCACTGCTGAGTGAGGAGCCCCATGCAGGGCTGCATCCCAGGACCCCGAGTTCATAACCTGAGTTGAAATCAAGAGTCAGCTGCTTAACTGACTGAGCCACCCAGGCACCCCTATTTTATTTTTCTAAATTGAAGTGCAATTAATACATGGTGTTAGGGGCAGCTTTGTCTCTAAAAAATAAATAAATCTTTTTTAAAAAACATACAGTGTTAAATTAAGATGGGTCGGCTTGCAAATGGAGCTGAGTATGCTTGACTCAGCCACTTTCTCTCTGTTTGAATCGAACCTGTCTTCAGGATTCATCCTGTTCTGCTTTGCCATATGCCTGACCTATAGGCACAGATTCATCATGTGGTTGTGTGTGTGTGTGTGTTGGGGACAGAGGAGGGGGGGTTGTCCATTTGTGCCAGTAACTGATGGGGTAAGTGCTTTCAGGGGTGGAGAAAAAGCAAGATGATTTGATTGCATGACATAAACCGTGATCTTCAAACAGTTCTAACAACAATAATGCAAACAAATTTTAATCATCTTCTCTGGCATCTATGTCCATTTTTCATTTTGTTTTGAATTCAAGAAGAGAAGACAGAAGTATTATTAATCAACTCCTCTAAAATCGGACAGGAGAGAGTTGAGATAAATTGGAAACATTCCCCCATACTTTTCCTGCCTGGTGAATGTACCAGAACTTATTCCACTGTATTAAAAGCGGGGATTAGAAAATAAGTGTTCTTCCTCCCTCATCAACATTCAAATGTGAATGGCAGAGTTCTATCTAGAAAGAATATAGAAAATATAGAGGAAGAAATCAGCAGTGAATTTATCTTTAGAAATTCCAAAACTAAAAGACATGAGTGTCCAGGTATCCAAGCATAGTGAAAGAAAAAAGGCCCACATCTGGTGGCATTATTCATAAAAGTCAGGCAAGTCAGGATGAGATGATCCCAAAGACTTACAGAAGGGGGAAATGCACATATGAAGTACGATAAATAAAAAATGGCCCTGAAGTTACTAACAGCAGCTGTGGAAGTGAGAAGGTAAGGAGTAATGGAAGGGGATCTTAATATCCCTAAGTGATGACAAAGGACATTAGGGAGGTATGTATACATTTTTTGATGGATGGAGGCACACATTATCAATTATTGCAGCATAGGGTACATAAAGTGGTGTAGTAAAACCAGGTTGTCAAAATAACCTGGGTAATACGGACAATCTTGAATACTAGGTTAAGGAGACTGATCAAATGAAAATGTTTTCGGAAGGGCTGTGAAATAGTGGGCGCAGCACTCAGAACATTTACTACAGCCACTGGATGAGGGATCAAAGAGGAGGAGACTGGAAGCTGGGGGGTTGGCTGGAAATCTGCAGGAGTCCAGGGAAAGAGGCTGAGATCGTCATCTGGGAAATCAAGAGCCAGCTGTGCGTGAGGTGCTGAGAGAATGGAAAAACAGTGAACAGAAAGGAGCATGTATGTGAGAATTGATAGGAATACATGATTCAACCAAAAAAGGCCTCCTGAAAAAGACGGCCTGAGAGTCCATTCACCAGAGGATGGATTCCTGCTTCCCCAAGACACCTCTAGGTCGACTTGACCAACTTCCCCTTCACAAAATGTCATGCAACTACCTGAATCCATTGCTAGGATGGTTTGTTGTTGCTGTTTAACTGCCAAGGACAGGGACAGAGGCAGATACTGAGGCAGAGGTGTGGCAAAGGAACACGTATCCAAAGACAGAGAATGTACTGACCTACCTTTGCCAGCAAGTTCCTGCATCTGCATATAAGATGGAAAAGAGTAAAACAAGATCCCACAGCACCCCGCCCCCAAAAAATCCTCAGTACTTGGGCTTACTGGTCATTGTTCATTAATGTTTGATCTTCAAATTTATCTTCAGAGCATTGCCCTTTAGAGAACTGATCTTTAGTGATTTGACCTGCTCTCTTTCCTCTGTCTCCTAGATAACAGGAATTCTTGGACATAATTCTGAGATTGAACTCAACAAATGATAGCCATTGGTCTGGCTTAATGAGAAATCATTTAGCTCATGGAGTCATCTCACCCTGCCTGATCTTGTTCAAAATTCGGAACCTTCATTTTCTGTCTCAAGACAAAACTGAACAAAACCCAGTGCCATCTAGGCTGGTGTGCATAGAAAGAGACATCACCAGAACATACCTCTTCTCACTTGAACTTGTATCAACAGGTGTCTTTCGCTATAGAAATGTAGTCAAGAGAAAGGTTGCAAAAGGGTTGGATTCCAAAAGTCCTGAGAGAGGGAAGCAGGTACAATTTGGCTAGGGCTTCAGTAAGAGCCACTAAAGGTCTTGATATGGCAGGTAGGGTGAATGTACTTCTGGAGAAATAGGTTCCAAGTCTGATTCAAAGGCAGATAAAACCAGTTCTCACCCATTATGCCAGTGGCCCTGGCGGGGCTGTCATTGGCAAATGAATCTCCCTAGAGAAACAGTATCCATCTTTTATTTACAGTTCTGGTTATGATTATAGATTACATCAGTTCTTCCACTCATTAATCCCATCTTAATAGCAAGGGAGAGTAGGATTTACCCCAACAATTTTCAGTAAACAAACAAATACTGCATTAATAATGATGATGATGACATTAGCTTAATATATGTAGATACTTTACATGAATGGTCTCATATAATGTTCCTAACAATTCCTTGAGGCGGGTACTATTATTGTCCTCATTTTATAGTTGAGGAGCTTGAAGCCTAAACAGGTGTCATTTGTCCACCATAGGCAAGGCTCACACATTTTCAGAATTCAAACATGAAGTGAATGCTTTGCAAATGTTATGAGTAAACGTGGGTTTTCTTACATCTGTAGTGTTTGGGTGTGTGTTTACTTGGCCTGTTCAACCATATACTGAAGTCTCCTTAGAGACAAGGTTCACGTCTTGTTTATCTACTGGCTTCAGCGCAGTGTTAGTTAAATTAAGTCCTCCTTTTATTTCTTACAAAGGCAGGTACAATTTCCAGCCATCTCTGTCATGTGAAGAATATCACAGAGCAGGTCACATCTCAGGACAAAATAGAACAGAAGAAGTAATTTAAAAAGTGTTTTGAAAGTAGAATGCCTGGGTGGCTCAGCTGGTTGGGCATCTGCCTTTGTCTTGGGTCATGATCCCTGGGATCAAGTTCCACATCAGGTTCCTTGCTAGGCAGGAGCCTGCTTCTCCCTCTGCCTCCAGCTCCCCCTGCTTGTGTGCATGCTCTCTCTCTCTGGCAAAGAAATAAAATCTTTAAAAAAAAAGTGCTTTAAAGGCCAAATCCTTGCTAACTCTGTGACAATACTTTTATCTCCACACTTTCATCACATCCACAAATCTCCCTCTTCAGGTGGCACTTTAGCGAATTAGATGCTGTCCTGATGAAGCTGTCACTCAGAGCTAAGGCATACAATTCTCCCTCTCCTACTTGTTATGGATTGAACTGTGTCCCCCCTTCCAAAGCATATGTTGAAGCCCTTTACCGCTAATGCGACTGTATTTTGGGATAGGATCTTTAAGGAATTAATCAAGATTAAATGAGGTCATAGGGCGGTGCCCTCACTTAATAAGGGCTTATAAGAAGGGAAAGACATACCAGGGCTGTCTCACTGTCTCTCTCCTTGAAAGGCCATGTGAGGGTACAGCAGGGAAGTGGAGGTCTGCAAGACAGAGGAAAGGCCTCACCAGGAAACCAGCTCCGAGGGCACCTTCATCTTGGACTTCTGGCCTCCAGAACGATGAGAAGATAAACTTCTGTCGTTTAAGCGACCCGGTCTGTGATATTTTATTATGGCGGCCCTTGCTGACTAATACGCTATGTTTATATCGAAAGAATCGGGATGAAGAGAGGGTGTCCAAGGCAAAAGCAGACAGAGCCTAGGAGATAGAGATCAATTCAGTTTGGATTAGAATAATTCTAATTTGATGATAGGAGGGTAAGTAGATGTTCCTGAATCAGTACAAAGTGCTAAGGGCTTTTGTTGACCTCACTTTTTGTTCAGCTATGTCTGTAATGTGGGGTTTTGCAAATGTAATTCACTTGCTTCAAAATCACTTGGAGTACTTACTTGCTAAAAGTATGCATTTCTGGGTCCTTCACCAAACCAGAATTAAAACTTCTGGGGATGCGTCCCAAGACACTGTATTTTAACAAGCTCCCTAGGTGATTTAAATGCACACCCAGCTTGGGAATCATTGCATTATAGGATCATTCTGTGTTTCTAATTGCAGAACTAAAATTCAGCTTCCAGTGGGGCTAATTTATTTATTTCCTTGGGGGCTAAAACCCTTCCTTGAAGACTGAAGACATATAAGAAAATATACATTACTATTTTATAATTTAGTAGTATTTGGAAAATCATATGTAAAACATAACATGCTAGGTTCTCTCGAATCACTAATCGATTATATGGGAATTCAGAAAAAGGCTTTAAGAGTTGGGAACATTTTTGTTGTTCTTCCCCCATCCGTCCCCAAAAAAGAGAGGACAGGAAGGAGCTTCAGCAAAGATATCACAAAGGAAGGTACGGATTTCTGGCTTTCTCAGCTCTCAGAGCCACAGGAAGTCCATTTTCATTCAGTTTCACTCTGATCATAAAGAAATACATCCCTTTTCCTTGCAAGTGAGAATTTTGCAGTCAACAACCGCTTAGGTGTGATTGGATCAGAATTTAGCGTAACAATGAATACAGTGGAGAATAAAGAGCAGAGGGGGTTAATGCAGAAATAAGCTTTCCCAGAAGAGGAAAAGCCAAGGCCCCACTGGGAGTCGAACCCAGGATCTCCTGTTTACAAGACAGGCGCTTTAACCAGCTAAGCCATGGAGCCCACGCGCACGTCTGAGATAATGCTAGATCTGTCCTTGCTATTAGATTAAATATTCGTGCCAGGGCGGGTGGAAGGCAGAGCGGTTTCTCGTGAGAAACTGGACGAATTCCGAGAAGACGTTTTGCTTCCTTGGCTGCGCCGCAGAGCTGACATAAGCGGGAACCGCTTGGCACAGCTTGCCTGTTAGGACTCCTAACACTTCACTCAGCCCGAGAATAACCCTCAGTGACAGTCACGGCCACCACTTTCCCTCCCCAACTGGGATGAAGTCTTCCCAAAGCACGCCTCGCTGGGGCTGCACCTCGTCCTTTGTAACGTAGACGCTACCTTCGAATGCACGAGGATCTCTGAAAAGGAGCTTCGTGCAAGACTCCTGGCCCGCAGGATTGGGGCGTCCGGCACCCGCTCTCCGACCGGGGGTCGGGGGCCGAGAAGAGGGTGCGGGGATGCGGACCTCCGCTGCGTCAGTCACGTCGCCGTCTCAGACCGGTCACACAAGCGCAGGTGGAGGGCGGGCGGGGGGGGGCGGAGGCGGAGGGGGCCCCGCCCGGCCCAAGGTGTATCCTGGGTCCAGGTACGACCCTCCTAAGGTGGGGAGCTTTATGGTTCCTGCGGACCACTGCTTTGCCCACTCCCGCATAACCAAGGCCTCATATCCAGGGCAATGCGTCATCAGCTCGCGGATCTCCCCTCTAACACCATCCTCCGAGGTCGCACCCTCGCGGTGACCCGCACCCCCTACCCGAGGTCGCACCCCCGCGGTGACCCGCACCCCCTCCCCTAGCTCATACGCGGGGCGCGGAGAGCTGGGCTGGCGGGTGGCACCTGGCGGCCCTTTGCGCCGGTGGCAGGGGCCTGGGACTCCGGGGGTCTCCGGGCGGGGCCTGGACCGCCGAAGATGAGGGGCGTAGGGGCTGAGGCTGGGAGGCTCGGCTGGGCGAGGGAAGAGACCCCAGGACCGACCCAGACCGCGTTGTGGGCTCCGGGCCGCCGGGACCTCTACTCTCCCACCGGCAGGGCCTGAAGACCCTCACTAATACGAACGGATCCCTGCCCTAAACTTTGGGTCTTTGTCTCTGTCTCTGTCTCTCTCTCACACACACGTCCCGCACGCGCAACCGGGACTTCAGCTCCACTCCAGCTCAGGTCGGGGGGATGCGGGGATGGGGTGGGAGGCTCTCTGACTTCCACCGGCAGAGTTCGAAACACCTCCCTGCTGCCCCCCACCAGGCCCCAGACGCGGCCCGCCGCGTACCGGAGACCAGACTCAGCGTGACCTATAGATTCAGTGCAATCCCAAGCAGAACTGCAGCAAGTTATTTCATGAATATTGACAAACTGATTCTAAAGTTTACATGTAGACACAAAGGACTCGGAACAAGCAACGCGAAATTGAAGAACAAAGTTGGAGGACTGTCACTACTTGAGCTCAGATTTACCATAAAGTGACAGTAATAAAGAGTGTGGTGTTGGTGAAAAAAATAGACAAACCGATCAATGGAGCAGAATAGAGAGCCCAGAAATAGACCCGCATAGTCACCTGATCACCGAGGAAAGGCAGTACATGGGGCAAAGATAGTCTCTCAACAAATGGTGCTGGAAAAACTGGATGTCCACATGCAGAAAAAAAAAATGAATCTAGTACAGAACTAGACACAGACCTATGCCTTTTACAAAACTTAACTCAAAATGGATCCTAGACCTAAATCTAAAATGTAAGACCATGAAATTCCTAGAAAGTAACACAGAGGGAAACAGGTGACTTTGGGTTCACTGATAGCTTCTTAGGTACAACACCAAAAACATGATTCATGAGAGGAAAACGTGATAAGTTGGACTTCATGAGAATTTAGAGTTTCTGTTCTGCAAGACACTGATAAGAAAACGAGAAGACACGCCACAGACTGGGAGAAAATATTTGCAAAAGACATATCTGAGAAAGGACTGTCACCCAACATATGCAAAGAACTCTTAAAACACAACAATAAGAAAAGAAACAACTCAATTTACACTGTTTTCCCACGTACTCTTTAATCCCTATGCCTCTTTCCCCCACTCACCCCCCCCCGCAACCATCAGTTTGTCTATAGTTAATAGTCTGTTTCTTGCTCTCTCTTGTTTTCTCTGCCTTTGTTTTTTTTCCCCCCTTTGCTCATTTGCTTTGTTTCTTGAATTCCACATATGAGGGAAATCATCTGGTATTTGTCTTTCTCTGACTGACTGATTTTGCTCAGCATTTTACTCTCTAGCTCCATCCATGTCGCCGCAAATGGCAAGGTTTCATTTTTAAATGGCTGAGTAATATTCTATCATATATATATAAACCACATCTTCCCTAACCATTCATCCATCAGTAGACACTCGGCTGCTTCCATAATCTGGCCATTGTTGATAATGTTGCAATAAACATAGGGGTGCATGTATCCTTTTGAATTAGTGTTTTTATATTTTTTTAGGTAAATACCCAGTAGTGTGATTCTTGGATCAGAGAGTAGTTTTATTTTTAGATTTTTGAGGAAGCTCCATACTGTTTTCCACGGTGGCTGCATCAATTCCCATTCCCACCAACAATGCAAGAGGTGTTCCTTTTTCTGCACATCCTCGCAAACACTTCTTTTTTCTGGAGCCGTTGAGCTGATTCTGACAGGTGTGAGGTGATATCTCAGGGTAGTTTTTATTTGCATTTTCCTGATGATCAGTGATGTGGAGCATCCTTTCATGTGTCTGTTAGCCACCTGTAAGTCTTCTTGGGAGAAATGTCTGTTCAGGTCTTCTGCCCATTTTTTAACTGGGTTATTTGTTTGTGGGTGTTGAGTTTTGTCAGTTCTTGATCTATCTTGGATACTAACCCTTTATCAGGTATGTCGTTTGCAAATATCTTCTCCCATTCACTTGGTTGACTTTTAGTTTCCTTGATTGTTTCCCTTGCTGTGCAGAAGCTTTTTTTTTTTTTTTATTTTGAGGTAGTCCCAAACAACTCAGTTTTTTAAATGTGCAAAGATCTGAACAGACAACTCAACAAGGAAGATATAGAGATGACAAATAAGCATATGGAAAGATGCTCAACACCATATGTCACCAGGGGATTGCAGACTAAAACAGCAATAAGATACCACTAGAGAACTATGAGTATGGCCCAAATCCAATACCCTGACAACACCAGTTGTTGGTGAGGATGTGGAGTCATAGGAACTCTAATTCATAGCTGGTGGGAATGCAAAATGCTGCAGCCACTGTGGAAAATAGCCGGGCAGTTTCCTACAAAACTAAACACGGTCTTGCCATATGACCCAGCAGTAACGCCTCTCCGCACTTAACCCAAATGAACTAAAAACTTACAACCACACAAAAGTCTGTACACAAATCTTTATAGTAGCTTTATTTATAATTGCCAAAACTGGGAAGGAACCGAGTCGTCCTTCATTAGGTGGATGGATAAACAGACAGCGGTACATCCATACAGTGCAATGTTATTCAGTGATGGAAAGAAATGAGTTACCAAATCACAAAAAGACATGGAAGAATCATAAGTACGTAGTACGAAGTAAAAGAAGCCAATCTGAAAAGCCAGTCATCTTGTATGATTCCAACATTATGACATTGTGAAAATGCAAAACTATGGAGACAGTTAAGAGGCCAGTGTTGCAAGGGGTTCTGGAGGAGGGAGGGAAGGATGAATACGGGGAACACAGGAGGTGTTTGGGGCCAGGAAAATATGATTTTGTGTGATACTGTATCAGTAGATGCATGTCATTACATATTTGTCAAAACCCATAGAAAGCTCAATGCAAAAGTTGAATCTTACTAGAAATTGTGGATTTTAGTTAATAATAATGTATCAACATTGGCTCTCTGATTATAACAACAAAGGCACCAGCCTAACGCAAGATAATAAGAGAGGAAATTAGTGGGGGACACAAAGAGGTAATATGTAAACTGTACTTTTTGCTCAATTTTTTCTATAAACCTAAAACTGCTCAAAAAACGTAAGGTTTTAAAAATGTCTAAAAAGATAATGGCCTGTTTGAAGCAAATAAAAAAATGTTTTGTTCTTGAAAAACTAAAAATACAACGATCTCATGACCCAGCCATTACACTGGTGCTTACTTATCTCAGAGGAATGAAACTTACATCACCTGAAGCCTGGATACGAATGTTCAGAGAAGTTTTATTTCTAATAGCATAAAACTGGAAGTCCAAAGGTCCTTCGATGGGTGGGTAGTTAAACCGGGGTCTACCCATACCCTGAAACACCACTCAGCTATAAGAGGGAATGAGCTAGTGGTAATAGGAGACATACGTGAATCTCAAAATAACTATGATGAGGGAAAGAAGCTAATCCACAAGGATATACACTATGTTATTCCAGGTAATAAAAATTACAGAAAATACAAACTAATCTATAGTGACCAACAGAAAAATGCTTTGCAGGGGACAGGAGAAGGATTGATTACTGGGCAGCATAAAGTAGTTTGGGCAGTAATGGATACGCTAGAACCTGGGTGTCAGTGATGGTCTTATGGGTGTAATCATGTCACAAAACTAAAAAATGTGCTCATTTGAGTATATTCAGTGCACTGCATATGAACTGGGCCTCAGAAAATGCTGTAGCCCACCCTTTTTTTTTCTTTGACAGAGAGTGCATGCACACCCAAGCAGGGGAAGGAGGGGCAGAGGGAGAGGAAGAGAGAGAATCTTAAGCACACTCCCCACTGAATGCAGACCCCATGCAAGGCTTGATTTTACAACCCTGAGATCATGACCTGAGCCCAAATCAGGAGTCAGATGCTTAAAGGACTGAGCCACCCAGAGGCCCTTGCACCTCCCTTTTTAAAAAAGGAATGAAGGGAGCCTGGGTGGCTCAGCGGGTTAAGCATCTGCCTTTGGTTCAGGTCAGGATCCCGGGGTCCTGGGATGGAGTCCCGCATCAGGCTCCTTGCTCAGTGGGGGGCCTGCTTCTCCCTCTGCCTGCCACTCCCCCTGCTTGTGCTCTCTCTCTGACAAATAAATAAATGAATAAAATATTTTTTAAAAATTAAAAATAAATTAAAAAGGGATGAGAAGGAATTGATAAGGATGTGGACATTTTGAATGAATTTTCCTATGTGAAACAAGCGTGATAATATCTAACAGGGTTTCCAAAAGATACACATCAATTTTACATAGGTCAGGAGAAATGGTTAATGAATTTAAAATGCACTAGGGTCCTTTCGTTATCCAGAGAAAAGAAAAAGGGACTGATTAAAGTTCAACAAAGTAAACTTTGTTTTAATGTGTACTTACTTGTTTTCGGGTGTAGGGTAACCACTAACACAGAGATACGATGTATAACTTTAAAACCGACAAAAGGAAAAATGCCATTTTTGGTGATAACACACCAAATGAAAACCATTAGTCCAGAATTTTTAAAAATGTGCGCGGAAACCTGTGGTTCATGTTAAAAGGAAACCAGTCAGGTGGTTCCTGTTAAGGGATGGTGCAGAAGAGGAATATGGCACCCACGGATTCCAGGCGACCAACTTCCTGCACGGAAGGTCTTGGGCTCTGTGATTAGAAAAGCTCAGGGAACCCAGAGGTGCTGAGAGGCTTCAGCTGGTGCCATCGAATGTGCTGTTCGGAAAGTTTCCTGATAGCCACGGCCATGAGATCCCAGAGGCCCTGGCTCAGCTTCTCCACTGGGACGAGTCTCCTCTGCTGGGCCACAGTCTTTCGAGACGGTGCGAGGGCGGCAGGCTTCCAGGCGGGGCTGTCTGACTTGGCGGAGCATGAGGTTCAGAAAAGAAGGCCTGGAAGAGAGCCAGGTTTCAGCTGGAGGAGGGGAAGACATCTCCCCAAACTACGGGATTTCCCCGGGCCTGGGCCAGTGGTCGTGGCGAGAAAGAAACAGGGTAGAGGCAGTGGTCGTGGCGAGAAAGAAACAGGGTGGAGGCAGAGGCCGTGGCGATATGGGTCTCCACCACTCCTCATCCCTGCCGAATGGACTCTGAGAAGAAGTACATGAGTAGACGCGGGATCTCAGTGATGACTTACCGTTGCCACCTCAAGCCACCTTCCAGGAGGTGTGGCGATGGGACACCAGCTCAAGTCTTCCAGGGAACAGGGCAGTCTGGGAGCCTGGTGTCTTCAGGACAGAGCTGCTCCCCCTCCCTATGCTTGCGTACCCCCACAGACTCTTCACGGCACACGCAGGAGCCCCACGAAGGCCTTGAGAGTGTTCCACGGGCAGACAGCCTGCCAGCTCGCACAGAGAGAGGGCAAACGGAAAGAAAGATGTTGAACCCCCCACATTTTATAGTGAGGAAACCGGCTGGCAGACGTGGACCGGCCACCACAGACATGGAAGCCTGCCCCCCAGGGCAGGGACTCTAGCCTGAGGGGATGCTTCCCAGGCCTCGAAGCTCAGCTACAGTGTTGTTTGCCTGGCTGAGTTTTGAGCATCCGAGAGGGATTTGGAAAATTCATTGTGCAATTACTTAGGACTGGTGCCTCCTGCCCTTCGAGTGTATCCCTCTTAAATGGGAAAGTCTACAATGGTTATCCGGTGCCTGCCCCACCATTGCATTTTGGGGAGCAGAGAACTTGTGGCTTTCACAGATTTGTAAGTGGAGAGGAATTGTGCCCAGAATGGCTTCTACATAGAGCCTAACTCACGCCCACTTGGGGGCACGTACACGAGTTGAGGCTGAACTGAGCTGAGATCTGGGGGACATTGGGATGGGTGAGCATCGTTGCACGTGGGAGAGGTGTAGGTCTTTGGGAACCACGGGGCAGATGGTGTTAGGTGTAACAGTGTCTCCCACCCCCCCCACCCCTCCCTGAGAGCTCCATTTCCTAGTCACCGAAACCTGTGAGCAGGTCGTCTTGCGTGGCAAAGGGGACCTTGAGGATGTGACTGAGGTAAGGATCTTGAGATGGGAAGAGTGTCCTGGCTTCCCCAGGTGGGCTCCAGGTAATCACAAGGTGCCTGGAAGAGGGTGGGAGGCGGGTCCGAGGCGGAGAAGCTGTGACGACAGAAGCAGAGGTCAGAGCGACAGGGTCCTGTCAGGGGCTGAGGAACGTGGGCAGCCGCTAGAAGCCGGAAAAGGCAAGAAGGGAGTCTCGCCTGGGGCCTCTGGAAGGCAGGCAGCTCTGCCACCTCTCGCTTTGAGCCCCAGAGGACCCACGTCGGGCTTCCGAGCTCCAGGACTGTAAGATCATGAGTGGATATGCTGCTTTAAGGGACTAAGATTCTGGTAAATTTCTAGGGCAGCAGATAGGCCATTAAAACAGACTTCGGATACTAGTATGCACCGCCGTCGGTGTTGAAAAATCCTGTCGCTCCCGGCTCCCCAACGAAGCCCTTGCAAGACTCCAGCCCCCACCCCCATTTGTAATCACGGCACCGGGACTAGGAGTCGGCCCCGCGGCCGCCCCGCTGTCAGTCTGGGGAACCTGGGGAGCGCGTCCCTGTCTCCGCGCACTCGCTTCTTTCCCAAGCGCGCTGGGTCTGTGTCCAAGCGACAAAACTCTCGTGCCCTCTCTGAGGCTCGAACTCAGGACCTTCAGATTATGAGACTGACGCGCTGCCCACTGCGCTAAGAAGGCACCTGCTCGGCTTCCCTCCAGCAGGATCAGTCATTCTAACGCTCTCCAGTTCATGTGCCATTTCGGAGGAGTTCGCGTTTTGTCCGGAGTCGTGCACCCGAGAGAAGAGTGTGCGCCGGGCCGCGTACGCTTGCTGTTACCCGAGCACCTCGCCCCGGTGGATCGGAACCGTTTCCGGAGCTCATCGTCGATGACACCAACAGGGGATGCTCCCACGTCGCCGGGAACACCGCTCACTCCCCGGAGACCCCAGACTCGGCTCGGTCGCGTTGCACACCGCTCCGCGTCACGCGCGCACGAGGGGAAGGGCCCGAGCCGGGTGTGCACGGACCTCCAGACCGCGACAAGGACAGGCGCCGCCCGGCGTGGCCCCGACCCGCCGCGGTCCCCTCGCCGGGCCCCGCAGCTCCCTCGCCCGCGACCCGCGTCCCCGACCGCCGCACCCCAAGTCCCGCATCGCGCGCCGCGGCGGGAACGGGGGGCCGGGGGCGGTGCGACCCCTGAGCAGCGGGAAGGACACACCGGGTGTCAAGGCAAGACCACCCGCTGAAGCGGAAAATGTCCTGACTCTCTGGGATCCGAGTGCCAGTCCGCATACGCCATTTGTGAATCTAGGAAAAACAATTCACTCGGCTTTCTTGCCAATGGAAGTTACTTAATTTGAAAAGCTCCGTTATCTGTAAAATGGGGTAACATCTCACGCTATTACTTCAAAGACGGAACACTTGACACAAACCGTTGTTCAGTGGATTCTCCTGACTGATACGAGTAATGATATTAAGCTTTACTGGGAAAATCTCTTTAAGCCACTCCAGGAATGGATAAAAATCAATCATCTACCCCTTTTCTTTGGGCAAGTTTTTTTTATATCGTGTCCACTTTACAATGAGGACAGTGAGACCCAGCCAGCCTCAGCGACTCGCAGCGGCCCCGTGGCTGTCGGTGGGGCGGCTGGGATGAGAACGGTGGGTTGGGGGGCACTCCCCGGGGGGCTCTCCCGCGTCCGGTGGACCGCACCTGCAGACCGCGGACGCGCGCCCCGAAAGCACGTCTGTTTGCAGGCTGCTTCCGTCCGCCACTTCACCAGAAGCAGGTGCAGGGACCCCTCCACGTCTGGAGACGCCCTCGATTTTGTATCCACGGACCTGGAGCCCCGCAATCGGGGCCTCGCGGGACCCCCGGGGCGAAAGTCCCATCTGCGAATTTTGCAAGGGGTCTGACCGCAGGGGTCCCGGAGAAACACTGGAGAAAAGAACCGGGGATGGGAGGTGGGGGGAGTGGGGGAGGAGCCCGCCTACAGACTTAAAGGATCCAGAAGAAGACTAGTCGACTGTGTGGTAGCGTGGCCGAGCGGTCTAAGGCGCTGGATTAAGGCTCCAGTCTCTTCGGGGGCGTGGGTTCGAATCCCACCGCTGCCAGTCTTTATATTGCGAGCTGACTCGACCAAGCCCCTGGGAAAATCTTAGAAACAGGACAGTCTGGCTGCTGGTGATACATATCTAAAGTCAAAGGTTTCATACAGAAATGAGTAAGACCTTCCTACACTTCACAATTACAAAAATGTAACAGTATATACACCTGAAAGTGTACTTTAATTCCACCTTGTTCCACACCAACACCCCACCTTGGCTCCACCAGCCACGTTTACTTATATAAACAACGTTGCAATAAATTATAACCGCATTTCAGAAAGATGCAATATTCGAGAACTTTCTAAAAGCACAATTGCTCAGTCAAGCATATGTGTGATGGAAATTTTGGCAAGTCTTGTCTTAGTCTTCCCCAAATGTTAACCAATTTATCTTCCTGCAGCTCCCGGGAAGGGATAGTTTCTTTTGCACCCTGACCAGCATTGTACTAATGACAGTTAATTGCCATTTATCTCTGACTAAGATCCAGATATTGTCATAAGTTTCCTACATATATTAAGTCATAAAATAGTCTCAGTATTACATAAGAAGTTTATGTTATTATTCCTGTTTTACAGAGAAGGAGACTAAAGTTAGGACCAGGTAATTCGTTGCCTGTAGGTGGAGGAATCGGGGCGTTAATGCCTGGGGTAGACTGAAAAAACGCCCCCCCCCAAAAAAGGTATCTCTGTTCTAATTCCTGAAAGCTTAACTATTACCTTATATGGCCAAATATTGGAGGAGTCTTTGCAGAAGAGATTCAGTTAAGGATCTTGAGATGGGGAATTTATCCTGGATTTTTCAAGCGGACTTTAAATGTCATTACAAGTGTCCTTATGCCCTTTGCCCAAGAGAGAGGCAGAAAGGGAGAAGGTTTGTTGATGCAGAGGCAGAGACAAGCCAGGGACGCTGGCAGCCCCTAGAATCTGAAAAAAGCAAGGGCACATTCTTCCTTACAGCCTGAAAAGCCAGTATGACCTTGTCAACACCTTGATTTCCCCCCAGTAATTCAGACTTTTGGACTTCTGGCCTCCAGAACTGTGAGGAAGGAGATACATCCGTTGCTGCTTTAAGCTCCTGAGCTTGTGGTTATTTGCTCCAGGAGCTGTAGGAAACTAATTCAGTCTGTTTGAATGCTAACAGGCAACACTCCCGCAAACAATGGTTTTTGTTTGCCAATCTGAGAGGTAAAAGGTAGCATCTCATTTTAGTTTCACTTTTGAATTTCTCCTGAGAGTAAAGTTAATGATCTTTTCACACTTTTGTAAATATTCATCTTTCTTCTTTATAACATGGAGCTTGAACTCAGAGCCCTGAGACCAAGACCTGGGCTAAGACCAAGAGTCAAGAGCTTAAACAACTGAGCCACCCAGGGGCTCCTGGTTCTCCCTTTTCATGAACTCAGTATTTATATCATTTGCAAGTTTTTCCCATGAGTTAGAATTTTTCTTGCTGAGGTTTCTTTACTTATATTAGGTAAATTAACTCTTCATAACACAATTTACACATTTTTCCCAGTTTGTTCATTTGATTATTCATTTTGCTTATACATTTTTTTTGAGGGGATGAGAGTGTATCTAAGCAGACTGTTGTCTTAATATGGTGAGTTGTGTCACTTTAATTTTTTCTGATTTTTTTTGCAAAAATTAGTTTTCTACAACAAAGTTACAAAAATATCTGTCTTGGGAATGTTAGTAATTTGTGGTTTTATACCTTCTTTTAACTTTTTTAAAATTTTATTTTGTTATGTTATGTCACCATACATTACATCATTAGTTTTTGATGTAGTGTTCCATGAATCATTGTTTGTGCATAACACCCAGTGTTCCACGCAGAACGTGCCCTCTTTAATACCCATCACCAGGCTAACCCATCCCCCTACCCCCCTCCCCTCTAGAACCCTCAGTTTGTTTTTCAGAGTCCATCATCTCTCCTGGTTCGTCTCCCCCTCTGACTTACTCCCCTTCATTCTTCCTCTCCTGCTATCTTCTTCTTTTTCTTTTTTCTTAAAATATGTTGCGTTATTTGTTTCAGAAGTACAGATCTGTGATTCAACAGTCTTGCACAATTCACAGCGCTCACCGTAGCACATACCCTACCCAATGTCTATCACCCAGCCACCCCATCCCTCCCACCCCCGACCACTCCAGCAACCCTCAGTTTGTTCCTGACATTAAGAATTCCTCATATCAGTGAGGTCATATGATACATGTCTTTCTCTGACTGACTTATTTCACTCAGCATAACACCCTCCAGTTCCATCCACGTCGTTGCAAATGGCAAGATCTCATTCCTTTTGATGGCTGCATAATATTCCATTGTGTATATATACCACATCTTCTTTATCCATTCATCTGTCGATGGACATCTTGGCTGTTTCCACAGTTTGGCTATTGTGGACATTGCTGTTATAAACATTGGGGTGCACGTACCCCTTCGGATCCCTACATTTGTATCTTTGGGGTAAATACCCAGTAGTGCAATTGCTGGATCGAATGGTAGCTCTAATTTCAACTGTTTGAGGAACCTCCATACTGTTTTCCAGAGGGGTTGCACCAGCTTGCATTCCCACCAACAGTGTAGGAGGGTTCCCCTTTCTCCACATCCCCG